>NW_026855087.1:0-151661 GCF_026571515.1 Ruditapes philippinarum
TGTACAGTAATGAATTTCATAGCCATTATCCATGCTTACAGTCATGGGCAAACATAACTATACATGCACAGTAATGCATTTCATAGCCATTGATCCTGCTTACAGTCATGGGCAAATATTACTATATATTGTCATAAATGTCATGGCAAATACTCCTGCTTAACTATGTTCATGCCTTTTTATTATGCCCCCGCCATGTAATGGCCGGGGCATATAGTGTTACCCTGTTCCGTCCTTCCGTCATTCCGTCATTCCGTCCTTCCGTCATTCTGTCATTCCGTCATCATCAGTTTCCGTTCATTATCTTAGTAACCGTTGCACATATTCAACTCAAATTTGACATATGGATATGTCATGAGAAAATACAGGTCAAGTTCGAATTTGGTCATGGTTCGATGATTTTTGGCAGAGTTATGCCCCTTTTACTTTGAAAATAATATGAAATTTTCAGTTTCTGTTCATTATCTCCCCAACGGTACAACACATTCAACTCAAATTTGACATATGGATATGTCATGAGAAAATACAGGTCAAGTTCGAATTTGGTCATGGTTCGATGATTTTTGGCAGAGTTATGCCCCTTTTACTTTGAAAATAATATGAAATTTTCAGTTTCTGTTCATTATCTCCCCAACGGTACAACACATTCAACTCAAATTTGACATATGGATATGTCATGAGAAAATACAGGTCAAGTTCAAATTTGGTCATGGTTCGATGATTTTTGGCAGAGTTATGCCCCTTTTTCTTTGAAAGTAATATGAATTTTCAGTTTCCGTTCATTATCTCCCCAACGGTACAACACATTCAACTCAAATTTGACATATGGATATGTCATGAGAAAATACAGGTCAAGTTCGAATTTGGTCATGGTTCAACGATTTTTTGGCAGAGTTATGCCCCTTTTACTTTGAAAATAATATGAAATTTTCAGTTTCCGTTCATTATCTCCCCAACCGTACAACACATTCAACTCAAATATGACATATGGATGTCATGAGAAAAATACAGGTCAAGTTCGAATTTGGTCATGGTTCGATGATTTTTGGCAGAGTTATGCCCCTTTTACTTTGAAAATAATATGAAATTTTCAGTTTCTGTTCATTATCTCCCCAACGGTACAACACATTCAACTCAAATTTGACATATGGATATGTCATGAGAAAAATACAGGTCAAGTTTGAATTTGGTCATGGTTCGATGATTTTGGCAGAGTTATGCTCCTTTTACTTTGAAAATAATATGAAATTTTCAGTTTCTGTTTATTATCTCCCCAACAGTACAACACATTCAACTCAAATTTGACATATGGATATGTTTTTGGAATGCCAAGGTCAAGTTCGAATTGGTGATGGTTCAATAATTTTTGGCAGAGTAATGCCCTTTTCACTTTGAAAAAAATATGAAATTTACAGTTTCTGTTCATTATCTACCCAACAGTGTTACATATTCAACTCAAATTTGAAATATGGATATGTCAAATGAATGGGCAGGTCAAGTTGGAATTTGGTCATGGTTCGATGATTTTTTGGCAGAGTTATGTCCCTTTCACTTTGAAAATAATATAGATACATCTTAGGAATAGGCAGTTTAAGTTTGAATTTGGTCGTGGTTCAATGATTTTGGACAAACTTATCTTTCTTGAATATTGGAAAAAATTTTGATCATTCAGATTCAGCACTCATACTTTTGTGGAAATGTATGTAGCCATTATTTTGGCTACAAATATGAAATATGCTATTTTCAAAAGGTTAAGACTGAATAATTTCAGTGCTTTGAACATTGTATGAAAATGGTTTGTGTTAACATTGAAAAGTTTTAAGGGCTTTGAACTTAAAATGAAAACAATAATTTGTGCAAACAAATTTGGAACTAAATATAATAACATCTGAAATTTTGGCTGCATGCGGGGGCATCCGTGGCATGATGACACATTTCTAGTTTATGCCTGCATTAATGCATACTCATTACTCATTTCACTTCATACTTATTATTCATTTTTGGCACAATTCATAGCCATTATCATCAATGTTTTTTGGTCCATAGCTGTAATCAAGAGGCCATTATTTGTGATAGCAATCCAGCCATAGCTATTATTACCTTTCAGCTACAACCATGTTACAATATAGACAAAAACTACCATGTTTTGATTAAACTGTTTGAAGAAATTAGAATATCTTGCTGTTTTGTTGTTGTTGTTTTTCTTTTCGTTGAAGTTTTACAAGAGAGCACATTGTTTTATTCATCTAGATTTAAATGTTTGTTGTATGTAAAGAAATATGTGTAAGGGGAGATAACGATGATTGAAATAATGAGTAATCCATTTTAAAGCTGGAACATTTTGCTTGATTTTTTTGTTTGTTTTTTTTTATGCCCCCGCCATGTAATGGCCGGGGCATATAGTGTTACCCTGTTCCGTCATTCCGTCCTTCCGTCATTCTGTCATTCCGTCATCATCAGTTTCCGTTCATTATCTTAAGAACGCTTGCACTTATTCAACTCAAATTTAACATATGGATATGTCATGAGAAAATACAGGTCAAGTTCGAATTTGGTCATGGTTCGATGATTTTTGGCAGAGTTATGCCCCTTTTACTTTGAAAATAATATGAAATTTCAGTTTCCGTTCATTATCTCCCCAATGGTACAACACATTCAACTCAAACTTGACATATGGATATGTCATGAGAAAATACAGGTCAAGTTCGAATTTGGTCTTGGTTCGATGATTTTTGGCAGAGTTATGCCCCTTTCACTTTGAAAGTAATATGAAATTTTCAGTTTCCGTTTATTATCTCCCCAATGGTACAACACATTCAACTCAAATTTGACATATGGATATGTTTTTGGAATGCCCAGGCCAAGTTCGAGTTTGGTCATGGTTCAATGATTTTTGGCAGAGTAATGCCCCTTTCACTTTGAAAATAATATGAAATTTACAGTTTCTGTTCATTATCTACCCAACAGTGTTACATATGCACCTTAAATTTGACATATGGATATGTCAAAGGAATGGGCAGGTCAAGTTGGAATTTGGTCATGGTTTGATGATTTTTTGGCAGAGTTATGTCCCTTTCACTTTGAAAATAATATAAATACATCTTAGGAATAAGCAGTTTAAGTTTGAATTTGGTTGTAGTTCAATGATTTAAGACAAACTTATCTTTCCTGAATGTTGGAAAAATTTTGAACTTTCACTTTCAGCACTCTTACCATTATTTTGGCTACAAATATGCAATATGCTATTTTTAAAAGGTTTAGACTGAATAATTTCAGTGCCTTGAACATTGTATGAAAATGGTTTGTGTTAACATTGAAAAGTTTTAAGGGCTTTGAACTTAAAATGAAACAAGAGGGCCATGATGGCCCTGAGGTCGCTCACCTGTATATAGGCCCCCCCCCTCCCCGGGCCAATTTTTACCCAAGGGCTTTTATTTGTTTATTTGAACAGACTTGGTAGACACCCATAAGAAGATGTTTCATGCTAAACATCTAAGTTCTAGCTCATTGGGTTTTTTAAAAGAAGATTTTTAAAGTTTTTACTATACACATATAGTTAAAAACAATGACACCCCTGGGGCAGGGCCAGTTTTGACCCCGGGCTTTTATTTGAACAAACTTTGTAGATATTTACTTAAAGATGTTTCATGCTTAATATCTAAACTCTAGCTCTTTGAGTTCTTTAAAAGAAGATTTTTTAAGTTTTTACTATATGCATATAGGGAAAATCAATGACCCCCCTGGGGCAGTGCCAATTTTGACCCCAGGGCTTTTATTTGAACAAACTTGGTAGACACTCATTAGAAGATGTTTCATGCTAAATATCTTAGCTCTAGCTCTTTAGGTTCTTTAAAAGAAGACTTTTTAAGTTTTTACTATATGCATATAGGGAAAATCTATGACCCCCTGGGGCGGGGTCAATTTTGACCCCAGGGCTTTTATTTGAACAAACTTGGTAGACATTCACTAGAAGATGTTTCATGCCAAATATCTAAGCTCTAGCTCTTATGGTTCTTTAAAAGAAGATTTTTTAAGTTTTTACTATATGCATATAGGGAAAATCAATGACCCCCCGGGGTGGGGCCAATTTTGACCCCAGGGCTTTTATTTGAACAAACTTGGTGGACACTCACTAGAAGATGTTTCATGCTTAATATCTTAGCTCTAGCTCTTTGGGTTCTTTAAAAGAAGATTTTTTAAGTTTTTACTATATGCATAAAGGGAAAATCAATGACCCCCTGGGGCGGGGCCAATTTTGACCCCAGGGCTTTTATTTGAACAAACTTGGTAGACATTCACTAGAAGATGTTTCATGCTAAATATCTAAGCTCTAGCTCTTACGGTTCTTTAAAAGAAGATTTTTTAAGTTTTTACTATAAGCATATAGGGAAAATCAATGACCCCCGGGGCGGGGCCAATTTTGACCCCAGGGCTTTTATTTGAACAAACTTGGTAGACACTCACTAGAAGATGTTTCATGCCAAATATCTTAGCTCTAGCTCTTTGGGTTCTTTAAAAGAAGATTTTTCAAGTTTTTACTATATGCATATAGGGAAAATCAATGACCCCCCGGGGCGGGGCCAATTTTGACCCCAGGGCTTTTATTTGAACAAACTTGGTAGACACTCACTAGAAGATGTTTCATGCCAAATATCTAAGCTCTAGCTCTTAGGGTTGTTTAAAAGAAGATATTTAAAGATTTTTCTTTCGGTTGCCATGGCAACCAGAGTTCTGCATGGAATTAAATTCTTTGAACAATTTTTAAAGGTGATCACCAAAGGAACATTCCTGTGAAGTTTGGATGAAATTGGCTCAGTGGTTTATGAGGAGATGTCATTTAAAGCAAAAGTTTACGGACGGACGACGGACGGACGACGGACGGACGGACGCCGGACGAAAAGCGATCACAAAAGCTCACCCTGTCACTTTGTGACAGGTGAGCTAAAAAATAATTAAAGCACCATCTGAAATTTTGGCTGCATGCGGGGGCATCCGTGGCATGATGACACATTTCTAGTTTCTCTCAAATTTTTCCCTATTTGATTATTGGACGGATACAATCCTAGAGAATAACACAATGTAATAGAATAAGATTTTTACAAAAAATATCCCTTTAAATCACATAAACTTTCCAGCACTCTGTTTCCTTGAAATATCAAATTCAAAATTTAACCATAACTTCAGTACAGTTTTTTCCCTTTCTAGACTTAGCATGATTCTTGTTTTAAGATTAAGCACCGACAATAGTTGGGCTTGGTGCAACAGCACTTGGTTAAATATATTAAGTAAATACTGATTTTATTTTAGCAAAAGCAAGATTTTTCCTGTGTTAACAACATTCCTGGGGATCTCAATATTTAATTACTAAAAATGTGTTTGCAGACAGAAATTGAAGTCATTTTGTCATAATTCACTTTCTAGATTTAGCTATTTTAAAAGTATTTTTTTGCTTATTTTATTCATGTTTTTGCTTTCAATCATGCATTTATTTTGTTTATTATTTTTTAACCTAAGAACAGTGACAACAACTGTGAAGCTATAAACTAAGGTATATGCACATAATTTAATATACAATTAATTTAATTTGAGAGCTTCAAATTTTTACCTTAGAATAGGATTTATATACTGTTTCGTGGCCATCTTCATAAATCATGTTTAATGATAAAACTATACTATGAAGGTGTCAGCAGATTATCATTATAGTATGGAAATATTGTAGGTGCATATACCTTAAAAACACGAAGTTTAATGTCTTTGTATGGTAGTCAAGATGTGTAAGTCACTAATTGTATGAAGAATAATGTAAAATGGTAATATACTTATTGTACTTCCACTGTTCATTACAACTCTGAAAATTTTGATATGTCAAATGATTGGGAACTATTTTGTTGATGTTTTAGTCAATTATAGATTTTTGTGTTCTGTTTAAACTTGTTTGTTATTCTTTTCTCTCACAAAGTCCAATTTAAGACAAACTTCCCATGTTTAGAGTTGTTACAGTAATGGATTCCTGATACATTGTCCTTTACCAGTGTCGGTTAATTTCAGCAGTTGTGTTTGAACTGTTGCTTGTTATGACACTGTCACTCTGCAAATGTTACAGGTTTTATCCAACTGTCTGCATATAACTGAAACAGGAATACTCATGCCTGCAAAATCTTGTTGTTAACAGATAAGAAAATACAGCCATATTCCAGAAATATTTACAATGACTAAATTAGAACAAGTAACTGATTGTATAAGCTCATGTCTGTGTACTAAATAGATTAGTTCAAATATTTCTGATTGTAATATCTAACTTGTTGACCACCTGTTAAAACAGAATGTTGTTGGTTTTATTCAGACATCAGATGCTTGTTCCTAAAATAACACCGAGGGGGCACCCTAGGTCGTCCACCAACAGTAAAGCTGGAAAGTATGTTGGTGCAACTTGAAACCCAACAAAACAAAAAAGTTGATATTGAGAACAATGTCTCTTTAATTAACCATATGTTGAGGCAACCATGCAAGGGGCAATATACCATTGTATATTGGTGGATTGTAACCAAAATTAAAACTTACCTATACTTTAAATCATAATTATATACTTACAGGTCAAATATGATTCTAATGGATGTACTTTTTCAAAAGTAATTGTGTGGTAACAAATTGTCTACATAATATTAAAAATCAACAAAAGATTTAGTTTTACAGTTTTTATTAATGGCTGCTCAAAGATTACAAATAACAAAGAAACTTTTTGTTTGATTCATATACTTAGTTACAAAAGTAAAACAGTAACTTTATTTTATATCATTTCTAAATATAGGCCTTCAACAGTACAAGAGACTACGCTCTGATAAGGATTCAAGTTTGTCAAGAGACAAAAATTAACAGTAAAATACATGAATCAATCATACTTATGTAGATAAAAATATACAGATTCTTTACTGATCATCTGTTACAAAGTTGAAGTATTTTACTGGTACAACTAATCCAACAAGATATAACACACTTAACAATATGCTGATAAACCACATTGATCTGTTTCAAAAACTTCAGAAGATGATAAACCACATTGATCTGTTTCAAAAACTTCAGAAGATGATAAACCACATTGATCTGTTTCAAAAACTTCAGAAGATGATAAACCACATTGATCTGTTTTAAAAACTTCAGAAGATGATAAACCACATTGATCTGTTTCAAAAACTTCAGAAGATGATAAACCACATTGATCTGTTTTAAAAACTTCAGAAGATGATAAACCACATTGACCTGTTTCAAAAACTTCAGAAGAAATTAAATTTAGCTACAAAAACCAATGTTGCATAAAATTCTTGTTCAATTAGCAGAAAATGTTAGAAAATAGCAAAAGCTGTGTTTGGTATGTTAAACTGCAAACTATTAATCTGTTTAATAAATCAACTGTTTACAAAAATAATTTCAATCACTAAATTGGCGAGTGTTCACTGGTAAGCATTTACAAAATTAAATCAGTCGAATCTTCATCAAATTAATTTTGTAAATGCTTACTAATAAACATTAACCTATACTTAAATAGCTCATCTTGGTAAGTTGTTTGTAAGTGACATCATTCACTACTAAAACCTTTTCCAAGAATTTTAATCAGATCCAATTTCTGAATTATCACTTTCAATCTTTTATTGAGAGGACATAGCCATTTCTCAAGATCATCGATGGAAATTTACTTAATTTGTAATTTCTTCCCTCACTTGTTTTTCACTTTTACCAGATGAGCTGTTAACAGAAATATTTGACTTTAAATATATAATGTTATGTTTTAACCACACTTCTACAAAAAAGAGCAATACCAAAACAAAATTGGCAAAAAAATATAAAAACAAATCATAGTAACAAAAAAACAAACAAGAAAACCAAATAAAATAAGTCATCACTTAATGAGCATTAAACCCTATGTTTACATGTAACAAATAATAATATACATGTAAATATTAAACAGGGTGGGCAACTACACTGATATTTTAGAACTGTATCATAAACACATGGAAAATCTCTCCAAAAACCTAAAATTGTTACATGGACCATCACCCTGATTAATCCTACATGTCAGAAAAATAACTTACAACGTTCAAGAAACTTGATAAAACATAAACCCCACTTTTATACATTTATAGCAAATAAATTCACCCTCAACTTGAAAAAAAAACACAAATAAATCTACTGGTATTGCTTTTTAGATGACAAAGAAAAGAAAATATTCCTTGCAATCAAAGTAATTTAGATATGTAAAACATCAAAGCAACTGATACATAAAATATAAATATTTCAATTTCAAAGATCTTTTAGCAGCATAATTTAAAGTAAGACTGTATAGTATAGTATATAAACTGTAAGTAATGTGTATATTAAAATGTTGTACTTCATTTCATCATTATCATTTCAAAAGACTACATTTTTTTTTTAGATTTTCCTTATTACTGAAATATTATTAAAATTAGTGTATTGAATAAACACAATGTACATAAATATCTCAATGAAACAAAATACAGCTTTTGTTGTTTTTGTTTTCAAAATTAGACATACATCTTTAAAAGACTTGAAATTTTAATACAAACAAATGTTTGTTTATTCACATCATTATATATTTTAAGTCTGTTTACTTGTGTTGACCAAGCAAAAGATTATTTTCTCTCACTTCAAAAAGATATATAGCAACAATTGATCAAATAAAAAAGCTTGTACATGTATCTTCTTTATTATTTCTAATCCAAAAATAAAACTCAGTTTGTCTATTTAGTTTTTAATGCTAAATATCTTCTTGAATTAATCATTTTTTAAGGAAAATTTCAAAATATGTACAGTCTGAATAGTTTAAGTGCAGATCTACTGATCTTGGTTTCCAGTGGTTACATGGGTAAAGTGCAGCTGGCTTAGAGTTAAAAGATTTTACACAAAAAATAACATTTTTTTTTTTGTTGCATAGAACTAAATACACAAAATACATGAATGACAACATTTCAAATGTGAATAACCCATGGTGTGCAAGTTATATATATATGTATAAAAAGAAAATATAATTATATGAATAATCTATATACATAAAACATGTCTATGAATGTCTTTACAAGGTCATAAAGGTGAGAATAACAGAGTAAAGGTTAAACTTTGTGAAGACAATATTCTGGTTTTAAGCTCTGCAGCTATATGATTTATCCCGACAAATGAAGATATTTGTAATCACAAACCTTAAGCTCAGTGTGATAGAACTTGCTAACCCCAGAGGGACTTAAACCAGCATGAATGAAATGCAGGTAAAGTCAGGTATCTATCTATACAAGCATACAATCAAGCTATAGCTGTAGGGAATCTTAAACAAAATACAACAATTAAAGATGTTTCCAAACAAAGATGTCTTAGAAGATTATCAAATAGACAGAAATTGTAGAAGATAGGAAATTCAATGATAAAATTGTCACATAACCAACTTGACAATCATTTACACACTTGTTTACCAACTTCAATTACAACAAAGAAAACTCCTTTTTAGGGAATGGTAAAGTTTAAATGAGTTAATGATATTGATATATATCTATAAGATAGCTGTAAAAACAATGTTCAGACTAAAACAATATCTAGACAAATATACATGTAAATGTAATCCAATCTAACATCCTGCTGTAAGAAATGCCTGTTTATGATTGGATTCAGTAGTAAAGGAATGTTTAATACTTGGAACATAAGGACACTAGATGAAGATTTTCACTGTGGAAATTAGCTGCAGAGGAGACTTTGTCAAGCTTTTGCTAACAAAATTTCATCCAAAACTTTACATCCAACCGAAGAGAAAGTATTTATATGAATAAGAAACAAATTTGCTTATACCAAAATCCAAAATGAGCAGCAATATATCACAGGGAAAAAAGACTAAAGCAACAGCAGAAAAAAGAATGTTTCATTTACAGCACAAAAATAAGGAAATTAAAATAATATCAACACAAACAATAAACATTTTGAATATGTAGGTTAGTAAATTACATTGTAGGCAAATATAAGCATACATTGCATGTACACGATAAATTAAGACAGCAAACAGTTTATTCTGATACAACTGTAACACAGAAAATTTCAACAGTACAGCAATTCCAACACAAATATTGTAAGCCTATAGTTCATAGCTTGGGCATTTCAGTAAGTCTGGTTTTATTCCACTAAATACATCATACTATCTATTTCATATACAATTAGCAGTAAATGCTTACAAAACAACAAAATTATCATTTAATAAGAAAACTCCGTCTTATTTTTGACCATTCCTTACAATTTTGTATCATCTCATAAGAAAAATAAAGGAATAAAGTTTACCTAAAGCTGGTTATCTTTGGTGATGTGAGTTACACATTACAGTTGTAATATTATGCTAAAATTTATACACATCTCAGCTTGAACTTATATGATAAAGTTTTCTAGTCAATACTACATTTTTTGCCCTAAGTTGACAGTCTACTTCTGTTTTATTTAATCCATTATAGGTGTAGCTAATATATAATAATACAACTTCCCTCATTATTATATTATATTGTCTTTAAAACACCTGTCTTTATCCCCACTGACTGCAGATCAGAACAGTTTTATCAGAATAAATAAGTACTTAAATAACACTTGCAGACAAGTAAAGTATCATAATGTGGTGTATTATTAATAAATTTATATACATAACAAAATTCCAAATAAATATTCAGGAAACATACATGTACATAATGATATGTTGTTAGTGTAAAATAAAAATGAAACCAAAAAAGCAACAAACAAAAAAGCTATGAAAGCATAAGAACCAAATGTCAATGTTTTCTACAACTCAAGTACATGTTATATATAACATAAAATGTTCAACATTTTTGCAAAAATTGCAGATTTGACAAAACAAAGCAAAATGTTGTTAAAACATTTAAATACTATGCCATTTTAAGTTTAATCTAACTCAACATGTTGCCATGAAAAAAAATCAGATTGAATTTTTAATTTAGGGAAAATAATGCTAAATAAACAGGAACATATTTTTTCAAGAAATATATAGTTAAGGTCAAAGTATTAGCAATTTTAATGTAATATAATATTATAACATGTTGATGTAATCAATTCATAGTATTCTTTACAGATCTTATTTTATAGCAATAATTTTAAAGGAGAAAAAAACATACAGTTGATAATATGTGTATATACTGAATGATGCCTTCCCCCTACAGTGACTGAATGAATGATGTACATATCATCTACAAAATTAAATTTGAGCCACACCATGACACAACCAACATGTGTTTGCGACCAGCATGGATCCAGACCAGCCTGCACATCCGCCCAGTCTGATCAGGATCCATACTGTTCGCTTACCAACTCTATTACAAGTAGAGAAACTGATAGTGAACAGCATGGATCCTGATAAGACTGCGCAGATGTGCAGGCTGGTCTGGATCCATGCTGGTTGCAAACACATTATGTTGGTTTTGTCGTGACACGGTAATAATAGTAAGATGAAGTCAGATCCCTAGATCATATTATAATATGAGAATACGGTGTAGATTTGAAGTTGAATGTTAGAGTGTATCACAGTGTCTATGTCTGTTCATCTCTTATAGTAGGATTTCTGTTCAGTTACATTTAGTATATACATGTATATACAGTGTAACGTCTGGTAATGTAATGAAGTCTCTTTACAAAAAACACCATCTTTTATCAACATTAACTCAGCATATCCTGTAAATAGATAAAATATGTTGAATATTTTAATATTCTAAAATCATTTTTATCTAAATTTTCTTCTAGATACTTCACTTCCTTAATCTTCAAGAAGTCACTTGTTTAAATGACTTTGAATAAATTAAAATGAGACAAGATTCATATCTACTTTTATTTAACCCTTGACACCTTGTAGAGGTCATATTGTACATTATAAGTATAGTCTCCATGTTAATTGGCCCATCTGTGCACCCAGTATTTATGGTTACATCCTCTACTGGGGAGATATGTTATGTTTTTCTATGTAACATTAGAACTGGTTCAACCAGGAAACAGACTCCAAAGTGACCCTTGATACTTAAAGAATGCATTATTAAAAATAAACTACATGAAGCTAAAAGAAATCATTGTAAAATGAAAAAGGCATATGTCAATGTAATACTATGCAAATACTGCAGGGGCTTTTCCATCTTTTTTTTTCTAACAAAATACAACAAAGATTAACTTTCTATCTAATGCCCTATATATATATATACAGGTAGAGAAAATAATAGCAGTAAAGACATCAAAAGTTCTTACATCATCAGAGTCATCATGGTAAGATCCAAATGGATTGGTGTCCTTTGGTTTAGACGTCTTTTTCACTACACCATTTTGTTTAGCTGGGCGCACTGTTGTATTCAACTCCTAAAGTCAAAATATCAACAAATATTTAGATATATAACTGATATCAATTTTATTTGAATAAATATCGTTTTGTCATAGGTCATTGATTTCATTTTTAGTTTAAATAAAACTGGCATCTGCTAAATTTGATAATTATGGTAAGTCAATGCTGATATAAACAATTTACAGTTTTACATTTGACTGGAGTTTGAGATCACAAGAGTCAAGGTTATCACAGATAAAAGAAGCCTTTTCTCTATCATTTAAGAACAAAACAATAAGAAAAGATTAAAACACCAATTTTTTTTTTTAAGAATTCATTCAGTCACACCATTAGGGATCTTTGACAAACAAATATATTGCACCGTACAATCTTCAGTGGTGCAGGGTAACCCTAAATGCCCCTTTGTTTATTCATGTCAGGCACAAGGTGGCAACTTAGTAAAAACACTAATGTTCTGTAAGCTAGCTAGGTAACTTTGTGTGAATAAATTCAAATGACTGGAAGTCAAGAAAATTTAAACCAACAGACATGACTGCCATGTACATTCAATAAGAAGGTAATAAGAAGGTATGGAAACTGAGTATTAAAAGAACGACAACGCCCAAAAACACACAAATACAATTTAACAATACAGCATTATTCCAACTGATTTTTTTAAGACAGAGAAACATTAATTGATTATACCTCATCATCGGAATCTTCATATCTGACAGTAGATGACACAGCTTTATTTTCCTCCTCTTCATCATCATCATCCATCAGGTTCTGTTGTTCTCCTTGGTTCAGCAGTGAATATCTGTACTCTGTTTTACTGTATATTAATAATATATCAAACTTTAAAATATAGTGAACTTAAAAGTGTATGATACTATATATCTGCTGCAAATTATTGTTTGATTTAAAAAAAAGAAGTATACTTTCAAAATGCTTGTGTAACAAAAAATATGGTAGTATGATTGCCTTAAAAGCAAATGACACTTGCATGAAATCTTTGCTAAGTAGTTTAAACGTTACTTGCAAACATAAACTGTTAAAGTATTAAGTTTTGTATTATTAAATTATTGTGACTAATTTTCCAAAACTATTTCTTGTTCTTTTTTTCTTCTGCAAGTACTGTTAAAACAGCTAATTGATCAGGTAATAAAACAGTTATTTCATATGTGATTTTGGAACAGTTAAACAGTTGTCCCTCGGTGTCGGGGATAGTGTTTTGAACTGTTTCCCTCAGCCTACGGCCTTGGGCATCAGTTCAAAACACTACCCCCTCCACCTCGGGCCAACATTTTGACTGTTCCCAAATCACATATGAAATAACTGTATACTGAATTCTATACAGGTTTTCACCTATACTTTTATGTAATAACACAAATTACTTCCTTCATCTTGTATCAAACAATTTGTGTCAGGTGGGACAAACAGTATGTTATCAAACATGTTTATAGAAAGTAAAACCCAGCTCTCCTACGCGCCCTTTATTCTTAGCACCTTATGCTTCCATAAACAACCTCATGAAGGTAACTATCCCTGTTCAACCGTTACCATTCTAAATATCTTAAATAGACTTTTTCATCTTTCAAGCTGGATGAAACCATTTATCTTATTTAGGGAAAATTTCAAAATATGTACTGACAGAACAGTGAATAGTGCAGACCATCAGAAGTGCTGACTAATCTGGTCTAGACTGGTTGCACGGGTAAAATCTGTTGCTGCTAGCAAGGTAATGGCTAAATATAAATCTTGTGTACTAGTATAATCACAAATTCATACTGCATAAAACAATACTTACTGTCTTCTAAGAAGAATGAATTTTCTGACAAAGTATACCCCCATGGTTGCTGCTAGCAACAACACTGCAGACACTATTATAATGGCTAGAATCTTTATGCCACGACCAAATCCATTTTGACTAGCCTGCAATCATATTAGGTATTTAGATTATAAGTACAGGTAATATATTCATTACAGTATACAGTTTTTTTTTTAAATCAGTATGTTTTCACAGAAGAATCAGTTGTTAAAAACATTCATGCATGTACAAGGGTTGCGGTAAACATTGCAAAAATAAACTATTTTCAATATTGTTGACAATTTCATCAAACAAGAGTGACAATTTTTTTTTTTACATTTGAAGCAATTTCATAAATTGTCCCCAAGTTAATAACAGATGTGTTTTTAGTGCAGACTGACACCTTTATGGTGAAATATTTACATCATTGTAATAGATAGATTTCATACATGGGTAGGCACCTAAACGAATTCCCTAACATTTCTTATTCTAGCTGGACAGCTTCCTTGCATGAAAAAATCAATGATAAAAGAGTGGCTAGTGCCTAATAAAGGAAATATTTCAGTGATTGTAATATATCTGTATGATTAGAGTATTTCTCATCAAAATCTAACTTACCACTTGTTCTTGTTGTTCATCAAATTGTACAATGCTATTTCCATACTCATCACAAACTTTATTCAGGTCAATAATCTTAGATGTTGGCTTGAAACCATTCTTACACTTATCACCAGGTATTTTCCTGTACCTATAAATATACAAGACATATCCCAGTGTGTCATGGTAACAATTATATTAAATGCCAAAAAAATATACCGTAAATATTTTAAATCAAATCAGATCAAATCAAATAAACAACTGTCTCAGACGTTTTTAAGTGAGTTACATTTTGTACATGCCCATGTATATAAAAGCTTGGAAGTTGCATCAATTTTAACATCTCATAGTTAATTAAAACTAACACTATGATTTACAGACACTATGATTTACAGACACTATGATTTACAGACACTATGATTTACAGAGGTTTTAAAATGCTACCATTTGTACCCCATTGGTAGACGATTGTTATAAGTAATTGAACCAGTAAATCATCCAGTCAATGAGCGAATACCTTTAGTAAGCATATCCCAACATTTGTACATTTTAAAATAGACAAAAAAAGTTTAAAAATAAAAACATTTATTTAATATAGATTTATTTTAATTGTCATGAATTTTAATTTGAGAACTGTATACAATTTAAACTTATTTTATGGAAAATATACTGAAATCAAACAATCAGGAAAATAATATTTTTGTTTGTTTTTTGTATACATGTGCTAAAACTTTCTCACCTTAAACAAAACTAAGTGTCTAGGCCATGAGTGGCCTGAATACATTTAAATTATTTCATATTTCATTCGTGTATGTATAATAAAAATATTGACAGCACCAGAATTGAAATAATTAACAAAGGATAATGATAATTATGTTTTACCCTTCTGACACAAGTTTTTCATCATGCCCATGCATGCATATATCAATCTCAGGTCCTTGGAAATCTGGTTCTTTAACACAGTTGTCAGAGCTACCTGGTCTAAAGTAGCCGTAGTCACTGAAATAAATAATTAAGTAATACAGGACTGAGATAAATTTTTTTTTATAATTTTGCCACTTTCCAGTGAAGACTAACAACCATAACAACACTTTAGATCACAAGATATTTTTACACCTATGCAATGATGATTGCAGATCAACTTATATGGTGCTAAATTGTCTGGCATTTGCCCTTTACAGGTGCTATTTACACAAAAGTGTGTCCAAACAGCCTTCGTTACTTTCCTATGTGTGTGAATATGCTTACATTGTAGACATTCTAATTGCCACAGTTGTATATGAAAATAACACTACAAATAAGTTTGGTTTTGGATTTTCAGAGATCCAGCGTTGTGAGATGATCGCACATGATATCTTTAATATGCACTGGTTGCGTTAACACCCTCAACAGCTCGGAACTTTGTCATTATATTGAGACCAATACAGGTTTTGAAGTCCCAACATCTCCAAGTTTTTACTGAAGTCCCTTCAACTTCGATATATCAAATTTATATAGTACTTAAATAAATAAAGAGGTAATTACATTGAGAAGGGAATTAATAACTATACATAACTGTGTCATATCCACATGAAAACTTCTTGAAAATAATCATTGTATTTGTTAATTTCTTTTCTTATGGAAATTTAAATACTCAGTAATAAAAGCCCTCATTAAGTACATGTGTATCATATCTGGCTATTGCTCTCATCAAAGGCTGACATAAATCATGTGAATCAGTTCAGATTATGCCATGTTCAATGTATTACTGAAGTATGCACTTACCATTCATAATCTTCTCTTGTGCATGTACAAAATTCTCTCTTACTTTTCTGTTCATGGATATAACCATTCAAACACCTGTAAACAAATAGATAAATAATAACCATTCAAACACCTGTAAACAAATAGATAAATAATAACCATTCAAACACCTGTAAACAAATAGATAAATAATAACCATTCAAACACCTGTAAACAAATAGGTAAATAATAACCATTCAAACACCTGTAAACAAGTAGGTAAATAATAACCATTCAAACACCTGTAAACAAATAGATAAATAATAACCATTCAAACACCTGTAAACAAATAGATAAATAATAACCATTCAAACACCTGTAAACAAATAGGTAAATAATAACCATTCAAACACCTGTAAACAAATAGATAAATAATAACCATTCAAACACCTGTAAACAAATAGATAAATAATAACCATTCAAACACCTGTAAACAAATAGATAAATAATAACCATTCAAACACCTGTAAACAAATAGATAAATAATAACCATTTAAACACCTGTAAACAAATAGGTAAATAATAACCATTCAAACACCTGTAAACAAATAGATGAATAAACTGACAGTCTTATTCATATTATTCTTATCAAAATATCTTATACCACCACTTTCAAAAGAAAAATAATATAACTTTTAAAGCTTTCCAGTACTGACCTAATGTACTGCAGCATCACTGTCAACTTTATCTAGATTTCATTGAAATTTGACAGAACTGTCACAGGATTTTATATAGGTCCATTTTATCCTTATTTTTGAAATAAACCATTTAAGCAAGTTTTCAAAATGTCAATCAAGGAGTTTCGAATTCATAGAGCTGACACAAAAATTAAAATTGGCAGGCAATTGACTTTTACTGGTGACCTTAAGCCAGCAAAGCAGTGGCATGGGTTCTGCATATAATCTTATCGAGGTGAGCATTTGAGCCAAGTTTGAAGAAAATCCTTTAAGGGATATAGGATGCAGTGAGCATCCAAAAAGTTGTCTGACATTTGACTTTCTAGTGTGACCTTGATCTTGGCGTTTACACATCACCTTGCTGATGACTGACCAATGACTGAGAAAATCCTTCAAGTGGTAATGTATTTATGAAGGCATACATAACTGTCTGAAATTTCACCTTCAAGGGTGACCTTGAGCCATCAACGTCATTACCATGTTGAAACAGAATGCTTGGATGATTGATCTTACACTATCATTACTGAACTAAGCAAGCAATTCCAGATCCAAATAAAAATAATTTTACAAAACTACTTACCATGAATCTTTCTTTAACCGAAGGAAAGTCTCTTTTATACCAAGCAGGCATCCCTGATCTTCAGGTATCCCTTTAACTCTCAAGGCAGAGTGAGCCTTCCACGGTTCATAATCATTATCTGATGAAGTAACAAAAAATATTATATACTGTTATCATGCAATATTTACGTATAAATCACTTCTCTCCTAACAATAAACAGGAAGACCACAACAGATCAAATGTTGACATTTAAATCTAACCTAAAACATAGTGAATACAGTCCTAGTTATTGCAAAATACATTGTCTAACTAGAAACGGTCCCTAAGACACAGATGCCCCCACATTCCACTGTTTTGTCAGTGATATACAGCAGGACATTATGAAATATGAACAGGTTAAGGAAATTCTACATAACTCCCCCTACCCCTAAGTGGCTGGGGCATAAAAATGACATCCAATTTTACAATGATGACATCTTGATTTTTCAAGATATTGACCTGCAAGAATTTCTGATCTCAATTTTATATTCTAAGTACATTGTATGCTTAAAAGAAAATAAAAACAAGCAAACCCACAGGTGCACAACTACACATGCTGACCAACATTCCTGTAAAACTTGATTAATATTGGTCAAATATTTTTTGAGTTACTCGAGACACACGCTAAAAATTGCAAATTTTTTACTACGTCAAGGGCATTTGCTCTACAAATAATGAATAAATGTTCAAGCAAACCGCCAGGTTCACAACTCCACATGATGATCGAAAATCCAATAAAATGTTTTGACTCTAGTTCAAGCACTTCAAGAGTTTCATGCGACACAACATGGAACTCATTGCTGGACAGACAAGATTCAATCTAAAAGCCCACGGCCTCCCAGAGTGGGGGCATAAAAGGGTTTACATTTCTATAGAGTTATCTTTAACTATAGCAATTTGACCACTAAGAGTGATAAATGATCCTGCCTTGGTCATAGGTATGACACATTACCTCAGTACAAGACATTCAAGTTATCTAAATTTCCTCAATGGAATGACATCTTCATGTTTTATCTAATTTTTTAAACTTGAACATAATGAAATACATACCTTCACATTTTCTGTCAATGACTTTCTCAAAATCAACCACATTTACAACCCATTTCTTTGTTTCCTGCACATATCCCCATAGCATAACCACAGCACTTTTCCCCTCTGGTTCTGTCACTAAACCTGTAGATACAAAATTATATAGTCAACTTCTTACTATTATATGTTCTATTAATTATTTATAACTGTTAAATGAAATACTCTCACAGTAATTATGGGGTTTAGGTTTTAAGTCACAACCTTACGGTTCTGGACATAGATAACCAATATTCAACCTTTATTGCAGTGTAAATACCCAAAAGTCTCATCTATTCATCCGAATGTGCACCTCAGCAAAGCAATGGATGTTCCTGAACAACTGTTATATATAAAGACCATTGTCACTTCAGCTCAGTATTCATTTTTACATTTGAACTAACTATTTAGAAAAACAACCTGCCTTTATTTAAAGTTTACACACAGATTTGACTAAATATCATTATCATACATTACTATAGTGTTATCAAAACAAAAGTGGGATGAGAAATGATGGACAACAGACAACTATTTGTCCTTAAATGATCACCTTAAAACATTGTGTTTTGGTGAAACAAAACAACATAAACTACAGTCAAGACTGCCTTAGCGACCCCCTGACTTCAACGACTCCCTGTCTTATCCGACCTTGTTTCAGTCCTCCCAACATATTTTCCTACATAAATGGTCTGAATTATATGTCTCCCTGTCATATGTGACAAGCGACCCATATTTTCTGGTCCCAATGTATTGCTTTGTCTGATTAAAATGACCTTTACACCTTTTAATTGTCCGTTAATCAGATAAATAATACCTGTTTTAACACCCAGAGGGGCAAAATAATTAAGTCCAATTATAATCCAGTAGTCTCTGCCTCAATTACTGGTTTACATGTATACTAACAAGTGACATAGTGTCTACTCCCTACTGCCAAATATGGTAAGCATGATGCTATCGGTGTGTTAATAAATTGAGGTGTAATGAACATAATGACCTGAGTAAACTGGATTAAGACTTGTGTCAGATTTTTTAAACAACAATTGTGGAGTGCTAACGGAAGATTTTTTAGGCAGCATATTTTTTTAAGATTACCTTTCTATGGCTGCATGAATAGAACAGAAAAATGTTAATATGTTTTTAAAAGTATGACATTTATTTTAAGGATTGAATGCATCAAATTCAAGTTTATTTTGTACCATAATGATTCAATATAAATCTAATACAAACAAGCAATTATCAAAGTATTGCAAGCAATCCATAAGTCCCCTACCGGTTAGAACCCCAGCAACATTCTGATGGGCCATTGGCCATTCAATTTTAACAGTGAATGAATGACATGAATGAACTTAAATCTTTTGAGTTCTAAGTTTGTCTATATCACAGTAATGTGTTAAGTTTCCCTGCCTAGTAAGGAAATTATGTTTATACAACCTTGTCATATTATTACGATGTGGGATTTTAAAGTAAATCCTATAAGGAATGAAGAAGTTGGAGTAAAAAATACCAATTTCTCGAAAAAAAGTTCAAGGGGGACATAATTCTGGAAATAGTCTTGCAAGAGTATTTAACCTTCTCAAAAATGTTGAGTGATAATAAGAAACATATATATGAAGTTTGAAGTAGATACATTAGGAAATAAAAAAGTTATTTAAAAAGACAACATTTTTTTTTTCATAAAAATTCTAAGTTCAAGGGAGGTAATACTGATAATTTTTGTGCTAGAGTTGTAAACCTTGTCACATAATTATGATGTGGTTGATGACCAGAAACTTATATTTAAAGTTTGAAGTAAACACCTTAAGAAATAAAGAACGTATAGAGAAAAAACTGAAAAATTTAAATCAGAAACCTTGAAATTCAGGCTATTTGTTGCCATAGCAACCAGAATTTTCAACATAGGAAGAAAAGAAAAAGATGTGCATAATCTTCAGACTGCCATCTACCCATATTTCAAGTTTCATAAAAAAATATTTTCAGTACTTTTTGAGTTATCACTGGATCCAGTTTATGTGTCAAATGTGCCATATTTTCAGACTATTTGTTGCCATAGCAACCAGAATTTTCAACATAGGAACAAAAGAAAAAGACATGCATAATCTCCATACTGCCATCTATCCATATATCAAGTTTCATAGAAATATTTTTAGTACTTTTTGCGTTATCGCGGGATCCAGTTTTGTGGACTGATGGACTGACAGACAGACGGACGGACAGACGGACGGAGGGTAAACCTAAAGTCCTCTCCGGTTAAACCGGTAGGGGACTAAAAAATAATATAAAATTTATATGATAAACATGCACTTATATTTGCTTTACAGGGATTCTTTTTTATTTTCATCAAATATTTAAAGTATCTATTTTTAATTTCCAAATGTTTGTTTTTATTCCTTCACACAGTTATATATATGTTAAGTCACAATGGTATATAGACAGATAGATGGTATTTAAATTTCAATATTCATTGAGACTGTATTAAGAGACTCCCTGTCATATGTGACATTTTTCTGAGGGTCCCTTGGAAAGTCACATATGACAGTCTCAACTGTATACTATATCAATATAAACATTACTATATCAACATAAACTTCATTATATCAACATAATGTAAGGAAAACAAACAAACTCATATACTTGAAAACAAAATGCATAATTTTGAATTATCAACCAAGGAAATATGAATTAACGAGTAATACACGTCAACACCAGAGCAAGTTTACAATATTAATTTGGGTCTACTAGTTTTGGTCTATACGACCTTCATCAGGACAATTTTAATAAAAATTTTGTCTCTTAAGGTGGTAAAAAAACGGCTACGTTATATGACGTATATTACTAAATATAGATAAATTGTTACTTAAAATAGAGTCAATATTGGCAAAATGCCAATTAATTATTTAAATGCTGGTCTGTTTTATTTATAGAGTTCTTAATTGTTAGAGAGAAGTCCATATATTCTATTTACATTGATTATAAGTTCATTGTCCGAGTTAAAACAAAGGTACTCATCCTGACAGATGGTTTCAGAGCTTGTGCTAGGGCTTGCCGGTATTGGTGATATAGGGTTCGGTATGTTGAAGACCATTGTTTCTGGATTCTGTTTAGCGGTGATGTTCTCGTTCTTATGACTATGTGTTGTTCCTAAGTTTTTTTTTCTTAATGGTTGGTCTTCCAGTTTTGTTAATGACGATTCTAAATTTGGGTTTTTCTAGAAGAATTTTCATGTTAGTGTTGCCATTCAGTTGTTTGATTGTATCCAGTTTGTTTTGTCGTTGTATTTCAGTTGTATTAAATGTGAGTTCTTAAAATCCATGTATTTTACGGAAATGTGTTATAAGATTGTCTTTTCTGGCATACAGTTTTTTACACCACCAGCATTCGTATTTGGTAATGGTATCCTTGTGTGTTTTATTGTGTCTTTGTTTTTGCCATCTGTTATATGTTGCCTGGCCGCATATTCCACATAAATGATGAATTGGACGAGCTTCAATAAAGTTGAGTTGATCGAGTTCATGTTTAGTATAATCATCTAGTTTTCTTGCCATAAATTCTGCTGTCATTATATTAAATTGAGTCCAAACGGCATTTTTGTTTGTAATCGTTTGATCCACGCTTCTTCAGTTAGTAAATGTATGTTTTGATTACGTTCTGTGTGCTGTATTACTCTGACGTCAATGTTCTTTACGTTATGTCCCGCACTATTGAAATGGCGGGAAACCGGCTTAACATAATTATTTGATTTAATGTCCGCTATATGTCCATAAAATCGTTCTCTTAGGGAGTTACCTGTTTGACCTACATATTGTAGTCCGCATTTTTTGCAGGTTATCAAATATATCACGCTTATTGTTCTGCAATTATGGTGTCCATAAATCTTATAGGTTTGTTTTGTAGTTGTACTCGTTATGTGTGTTTCGTCTGAGACGTATCTGCATGTTATACAGTTCTGTTTGCAGGGATAACTTCCATTTACTTCATGTTGTGGATTTAAGTCTGTTTTGACAAGATTATTCTTAATATTTCTAGTTTTTTGGTGAACAGCAATGATTTTAGAATTATTTATGAAACGCGTAGATGTGTTATTAGTTAATAATTTTAAACAATTGTTGAGGATCTTTTGTATATCTGGAACATAGGGGTTATACGTTGTTATGAACGGGTTGACATTTTTTGATTCCGTGTTCTTTTGTTGTTCAGAAAGAAGTTCAAGTCTATTGAGTTTTTAGCCTTATTTATTGCGTTACATATGAGACTGGAAGGGTAACCTCTAGATCTTAGGTTTTCGTAGAGACAATTAGTGCATTCTTTATAAGATTGGTCATTGCTACATATACGGCATATTCTTACGGCTTGACTGTACGGAATGCTTCTCTTTTGGTGTTCAGGATGGAAGGAAGTATAATGTAGATACATGTGTGCATCGGTGGGTTTTGTATACAAACTGGTATGTAGTCTTCCTACCTCGTCTTTTGTTATGTGTACATCTAGAAAATGTGCTGACCTGAGGTCTTCATCATGTGTAAATTTGATTGCCGGGCTGAAACTGTTTAAAGAGGCCATGAAGGAATACAATTCCTGTCTGATGTGCGGCCAAATCATAAAAATATCGTCTATATATCCCCACCATATCAAAGGTTTGACTTTCTGGGTTAGTAGAAATCTTGATTCAAAATGTGCCATAAAGATGATTGCATAGCTGGGTGCGCATTTGGTTCCCATGGTAGTGCCTGATATTTGTTCGTAAAATTCTTCGTTGAATTTGAAACAAGTTTTTTTTAACACAAATAACATGAGTCGTAAAATGATCCAAGTTTTTTGTTCTTGTATGTGGCGTTTATTAAGTGCTTCTTTTAATGCTATAATGCCGTCTTTATGTGGGATAGACGTATAAAGTGCAGCAACATCTATGGTAACTAATATTGCGTTAGTTGGTATGGGACGTAGGTTGTGTAGTTTCCACTGAATTATGTTAAGTCAAGGGACTTATCAGCAAAATATTTGGTCAGATACTTTGTCTGGCTTGTTGATAAATTTATCTGAATTTGTATAAAGTTAAAGTTTAAAACCTTCTCTTATATCTGTTATCATATTTATGGACTTTGCCAGTAAAAACCTTTACCTCTCTAGCCTTATATTCATTATATTAACTTATTTTAAAGATTCTGTAACACATTTCTTTAATGGTTCTATATCATAAATATGGTGCTCAAATTAAGATTTATCAATATTGTAAGTGTCAAAAAGCATTATTTATAAAGGTATAACCGACTTTTAACATTTCATGTTAATAAAAGGAGGTAATTAGAAATTGATTTTCTATAAAATCTAAGTCAAATTTTTCAATAAGAAATGAATCCATAGATTTTAATGTTTACTTTTAATGTGTACTGATATTAGCATTTCATATTTTACATATTCTAAGATGTTTGAAAATTGTATCATAAGCAGAATTATATACATATATATAATTTCACTTAAGTGTGGTATACAACCTGAATTTCAACATACAGGATCTTTAAACAACAGCTGACAAAGGAGATAGCATGTTCGAGTAATAAAATACTGGATGCAGTAAAAGAAGAAGAACTATGAAAAAAAAAATTCTTATATTTTATTTACTTTACCTGTGAAGTTGAGAACTTGATCTGTAAATTTATAGTCATGCCAGCAACGACCTTCATCCAATGAAAATCGTAAAACCTTTGGACTGGGATCTGACTTAGACACAGCAACAAGTAACCCTCCATGATCTAATATCTGGTAATGGTGTGCACCCGGTAATGACTGAAATTATTACAACATAAATTAAGAAAATAAGGATAAAATCATGAGTTATCAACAGTATATAGCCTGGTCTGACAGAATGGATGTGCAGGCTTGACTCTATAATGGCCTCAAAAACTTATCACCTCTGATAACAGTAAAGTTTAAGTGAAAGCAGCTGGCTTATAACTAGTCTATTCAACAGAAGGAGATAACTGAAAGTTGCTACTTCTATTTTGAGTGGCACACTTGTATTTGAAATAATGAAGAGAGGCATCTTGAATTGTCCTCTTCCATTCTTTTTCTCTCTTTTTTTTCGTGTACATTTTAAAAAGGTTGTGAAACTGCTCTGGAATCATTCCCAAGGTCAACACTGGTGAATCATTCTATATGCCTCTCTGTGCATTATTTCTGATCCCTAGATAGAACCACTGACATACATTAAGCTTAATGGATAACTTTATTGTATAAAACAATTTACATTCCAGGCCAGATTGAATCTACAACTGATAATGGCAGGTGTTTTAAATATCTGAAATTAAGTGATAAAAGAAGTAATATTATACCAGATTCCACGTATATCCCCCATCTCTAGATATAAACACATCTGGTTCTGTCTTCTGAAGTGATTCTGCCACATGAGCTGATAAATACATGTTATAATATGTTTGATATTTATAAATCACTGAACTGAAACATGACCAAGAAATACACTGGCTGTGAATCAGGGGAACATGTATTTGTTCCCTACAACATCTAATCAAACCTGACCATTTGCAACTTAAATACATAGATGGTTCCTTGTTAATCTGATCATATATAACTTGAATATACATGTATACATGATTTTAAATCAAACTTGATCATTTACACCTTAAAATACATGAATGATTCCTTGCATTATGTACATCTTAAATAAATACATAAGTCCTTACTAATCCAAGTTTTTAACATAAACAAAGTACACTATGATAATAGAATACAAGGATTCAACTCTTTGTGATCTTTTACAAAGACTGACTACGTCACTTTGCTGGGGGCTTGAAGAACATTATCAGAGACTTAACTTCTTCCACCCATCATTTGAATTACAAATATTTTCCCCAAAGATCTGAATTGATGTAGTATAAAACAGTAAACGATGTAATAGATTACCATGAACAAGGATAAGTCCTGTAGCAGTTTTTTCACTGATAGGTAAGTTAGCATTGATACCACGCTTTAAACTGTACATGCCATGAATCTGAAGGTAACAGCCCTGAAAAAAAATTACATTCATTATAGGGTATGTCTATATATAAACAGACTAAATGGTCAATCTTTTGAAATATATAGTCAATGTATCTCAACTTGACAATGAAAAAATGGACATAATGCCACTTTATAGTTTACTTGACAAAACTTAAAGTAGTAAGCTCATCTATTACAGTTAAATGTTGAGTACATTTTTCATTTAGATTATAGTCCCACAAACAATCTAAAGGTCATAATCTAGAATTAACATTTCCATAAAAGCTACCTTAGATTCATCTTTACATGGTACACCAACTGGACGAGGAATTTTTTGCCATTTACCACCTTGATCATATGTAATCATTGTATGTATAGAATCATCATCGCTCATCTGACTTGTGATATACACGCCACGCATTGACTTCACCTTGTAGAAGTCATGGATCTCCCCATAGTTCGGAAACAGATGCCTTGTAAGTGATATAGAGTAAACAATACCTTG
This sequence comes from Ruditapes philippinarum, assembly GCF_026571515.1. NCBI lineage: Eukaryota > Metazoa > Mollusca > Bivalvia > Venerida > Veneridae > Ruditapes > Ruditapes philippinarum. The sequence goes on from NW_026855087.1 coordinate 26,368, forward strand.
GTTGGCTGATGTGTAAAGTGTACCATGCCCGGTATCTGTAAACACATTGTAAGAACAAGTTTGTAAATGCTGCAAGTAAGATCTTCCACACCATTTTTTTGTTTATATTTACCTTAATATAAAAGTACAGAAACTCTAGGTTCCAGCTGTTAAAAAGTCCCTTAACTATTGCTAAGTTAATGCCAGAATAAAGGATATATACATCAAAGTTGTAACCTCAATAAAATATTAAACCAGTGCAAGGATATTGTCAAAAAAAAAAAATTCTGCCAGCATGACATAAGTGAGAAGAAAACAATGTGACGACAAAAAATAATCAAATAAAGAGTAACATAAATATGCACCAAAACGCATATCAATGATAGTACTGTGAGGGTCTATAATGTCTTGTGAAATTAAGAGAAGAAATTGTTTTTGCCTGTCTATCCAGCCACCTCCTGTATCACTTCAATCTTTAAAAAATACTATTTTATACCTTTTGAAAACCTGGTTCAAAACAAGAGCCATGTCAACATGGCCATCCCCCGCCAAATGTGTTTGCTCATTGCAAGAATGTATATGTAGTAGAGCAGAATAACTCCATCTTAAGAGGTTTTTTGGTAATGAAAACTGATGGCTATAGTGATTACAGATTTGAAACCTATGTGAATACTGATGGCTGAAAATAACAAAGGGCAATAACTGAAAAATAATGCAGAGTAGGTTATCATTCTTGTGTGCTGCATTCCTCCTCAGTAAAATCTATCCACCTATGAAGTTTCAAGTTGATACCTCAAATACTTTTTGAGAAAAAAATTGAATTGAAAAATTAAGTATGAAAAATAACAAAGGGCAATAACTCAAAAATTATAAAAGGTAGAGTTATCATTCTTGTGCAGTGCACACCTCCTGAGTGAGATCTATGCACCTATGAAGTTTCATTTTGATATCTCAAAGGCTTTTTGATTTATGCTCTGGACAAAAATAAATTTTGAAAAATAACAAAGGGCAATAACTCAAAAATAATGCAGGGTAGAGTTATCATTCTTAAGCACTGCACTCCTCCTCAATGAGATCCATCTACCTTTGAAGTTTCAAGTTGATACCTCAAATACTTTTTGAGATAAGCTCTGGACAAAATAGCATGAAAAAAAACAAAGGCAATAACTCAAAATTGTATAGGAAAGAGTTATCATTCTTGCGCACAACATTCCTCCTCAATAAGATCTATCCACCTATGACATTTCATGTTGATATCTCAAACACTTTTTGAGTTATGCTCCACTCAGGTGAAAAATTAGGTATGAAAAATAACAAAGGGCAATAACTCAAAAATTATGAAAGGTAGAGTTATCATTCTTGTGCACTGCACACCTCCTGAGTGAGATCTATGCACCTATGAAGTTTCATGTTAATATCTCATAGGCTTTTGGAGTTATGCTCTGGACAAAAATCAATTTTGAAAAATAACAAAGGGCAATAACTCAAAAATCATGCAAGGTAGAGTTATCATTCTTGTGCACTGCACTCCTCCTCAATGAGGTCTATCCACCTATGAAGTTTCAAGTTGATAACTCAAATACTTTTAGAGATATGCTCCGGACAAAAATGTCGGACGGACGGACAGAGACTATTTCTATATCCTCCGCCGAAAATTTTCGGCGGGGGATAATAAAAACATACCTTCTTTATTATCAACATGCATAAAAATCATATTTTCTTCTATATCCATCACACTGAAAAACTGAAACAGAAAAAGATATACATATGTACTGTAAATATAGTCAATAGATACATATAATGAAAATTCAAACAAAATATTCTTAAGCTTACAATGATTGTTTTCTTTTCTTAACTTTTGAACTCTTATAAATATCAGAAATCTTCATGTCTATCAAAAAGTTAAGTCAATGCATAGATATAAGTTAGGTTGGTCACATTTTTCATCATATCTTAGAGAATGATCTACCTCATCAGCATTTCTGGTAATCAAACACATAATAATCCAACTTCTCTACAAGTGAGAGACAACTTATCTCTTATGATTTCTGAATCAGTGATGAGAGATAAATTCCCAATCGAGTCAATGTCAAAGACTGTCACAGAGAAATTTGCATCTCCCAAGGTCCAACCAGTGACTCTTAGTTAAAAACACCCCAAAAGCTCTCCCTATCGAGTGTATTGACATACATTGTAATTCTTGAAATAGACAAGTTAAGAGTTCTAAAAACACAAACATTATTTTTTTTTTAAAAAATCAAAGTTCAAGGATGACAATTCTGATAACATCACTGCTAGAATTATGAACCTTGCCAAATAGTTATGATGTGGGTGATGACAAGAAACATATACATGTATTTGAATTTTGAAGTACAGTGTAACTTCTGAAAATCGAACACCTGTGGGACTAGCCAAAAATTCAGAATTTGGAAGTTTCTGGAATTCAGAAGTTCGGAATTATCTGAACAAGTAGAAACATTAGGTTAACATTGAACACCAATTGTTTAAGACATGGTGAAAAAGATAGGAAGCTTATTAAATTCATAAAATGACAACATTATAGAACTTTAAAAAAGTTATAATTACATTCTACATTAACGTTCATTATCACCTATATACCTGAATGTGTTGATACAAAAGCATAATTTTATGTTGTAGCAGCTGCAACTGTCATGCATGAATACCCCCACATACCACTTTGTCAGAAGCTTTTTTTAAGTCAAGGCCCCTGTGACCTTGAACTTTGACCCAGTGACCTCAAAATCAATAGGGGTCATCTACTAATCATGACTAACCTCCATGCCAAATATGAAGACTGTGGGTCAAAGGAATCTCAAGTTATTGGGCGGACAAGCTTTTTTTTAGTCAAGGACCCTGTGACCTTGACCTTTGACCCAGTGACCTCAAAATCAATAGGAGTCATCTACTAATCATGACTAACCTCCAAGCCAAATATGAAGACTGTGGGTCAAAGGAATCTCAAGTTATTTGGTGGACAAGCTTTTTAAAGTCAAGGCCCCTGTGACCTTGACCTTTGACCCAGTGACCCCAAAATCAATAGGGGTCATCTACTAATCATGACTAACCTCCATGCCAAATATGAAGACTGTGGGTCAAAGGAATCTCAAGTTATTGGGCGGACAATGTTTTTTTAGTCAAGGCCCCTGTGACCTTGACCTTTGACCCAGTGACCTCAAAATCAAAAGGGGTCATCTACTAATCATGACTAACCTCTATGCCAAATATGAAGACAGTGGGTCAAAGGAATCTCAAGTTATTGGAGGACAAGGTTTTTTTTAGTCAAGGCACCTGTGACCTTGACCTTTGACCCAGTGACCTCAAAATCAATAGGGGTCATCTACTAATCATGACTAACCTCCATTCCAAATATGAAGACTGTGGGTCAAAGGAATCTCAAGTTATTGGGCGGACAATGTTTTGTTAGTCAAGGCCCCTTTGACCTTGACCTTTGACCCAGTGACCTCAAAATCAAAAGGGGTCATCTACTAATCATGACTAACCTCTATGCCAAATATGAAGACAGTGGGTCAAAGGAATCTCAAGTTATTGGCGGACAAGCTTTTTTTTAGTCAAGGACCCTGTGACCTTGACCTATGACCCAGTGACCTCAAAATCAATAGGAGCCATCTACTTATCATGACTAACCTCCAAGCCAAATATGAAGACTGTCGGTCAAAGGAATCTCAAGTTATTTGGTGGACAAGCTTTTTAAAGTCAAGGCCCCTGTGACCTTAACCTTTGACCCAGTGACCCCAAAATCAATAGGGGTCATCTACTAATCATGACTAACCTCCATTCCAAATATGAAGACTGTGGGTCAAAGGAATCTCAAGTTATTGGGCGGACAATGTTTTGTTAGTCAAGGCCCCTTTGACCTTGACCTTTGACCCAGTGACCTCAAAATCAAAAGGGGTCATCTACTAATCATGACTAACCTCTATGCCAAATATGAAGACAGTGGGTCAAAGGAATCTCAAGTTATTGGCAGACAAGGTTTTTTTTAGTCAAGGCACCTGTGACCTTGACCTTTGACCCAGTGACCTCAAAATCAATAGGGGTCATCTACTAATCATGACTAACCTCCATGCCAAATATGAAGACTGTGGGTCAAAGGAATCTCAAGTTATTGGGCGGACAATTTATTTTTAGTCAAGGCCCCTTTGACCTTGACCTTTGACCCAGTGACCTCAAAATCTACTAATCATGACTAACCTCCATGCCAAATGTGAAGACTGTGGGCCAAAGGAATCTCAAGTAATTGGGCAGACAAAGAAAATCCGACGGACGGATGGGGAGACGTCTGGACGGTTGAACAAGCTGATTCCAATATACCCCCCTTACAACTTTGTGTGCGGGGGTATAATAACCTGTATTCAGTGGCAAATTCAGGCCCGGACTTTAGGGCTGCAGCCCCCAGCTTCGCCAAGATATGTTTACCAGCTGGGCTGGAATATATTTTTATCAGTTTTCAAACTTTATTGGCTCTAGTGTACTCCCTTATCAAAACAGTTATTGCTATCACCCAGTTGTTAATCTCCTGCCTGGGGCTTGGCAGAGATCTTTATCTTTCAACATGCTTGAATGGTATTTTTTGTTTTTCATCACAATAAACTTCTCATTTTTGCCTTTTCATAACATAGTTATGAGTCTTGGACAATGACTAAAGAATTTTGTTTAGTTCACAAAGTAAATACTAAAGTTACAGTGACCTCCTATTATTCTTCAAATAAGTGTATGAAGTTAAAAGCAAATATCATAAGTGGTTGATAAAATACTTTAGTCACACTGCCAACAACTGGGTGAGTACAATAGCCCGTCTATTCTTTAAATAGTCAAGCTATAAATTAGTATTGAATTGAGCAATCATTTCAGATCTTACTCTGTCAGGCTCTATAGTTGGTAACTGGACTTCCTTGAAAACTGTCCCACCATCAGTAGATATCAGTAGATGTCTCCAGCCATACTATAATATAAATACATACACATATACAGTAGATGTCTCCAGCCATACAATAATATAAATACATACATGTATACAGTAGATGTCTCCAGCCTTACTATAATATAAATACATACATGTACAGTAGATGTCTCCAGCCATACTATAATATAAATACATACATGTATACAGTAGATGTCTCCAGTCATACTATAATATAAATACATACATATACAGTAGATGTCTCCGGCCATACTATAATATAAATACATACATGTACAGTAGATGTCTCCAGCCATACTATAATATAAATACATACATATATACAGTAGATGTCTCCAGCCATACTATAATATAAATACATACATGTACAGTAGATGTCTCCGGCCATACAATAATATAAATACATACATATACAGTAGATGTCTCCAGCCATACTATAATATAAATACATACATATACAGTAGATGTCTCCAGCCATACTATAATATAAATACATACATATATACAGTAGATGTCTCCAGCCATACAATAATATAAATACATACATGTATACAGTAGATGTCTCCAGCCATACAATAATATAAATACATACATGTATACAGTAGATGTCTCCAGCCATACTATAATATAAATACATACATGTATACAGTAGATGTCTCCAGCCATACTATAATATAAATACATACATGTATACAGTAGATGTCTCCAGCCATACTATAATATAAATACATACATATACAGTAGATGTCTCCAGCCATACTATAATATAAATACATACATGTATACAGTAGATGTCTCCAGCCATACAATAATATAAATACATACATGTATACAGTAGATGTCTCCAGCCATACTAAAATATAAATACATACATGTATACAGTAGATGTCTCCAGCCATACTATAATATAAATACATACATGTATACAACACTACAATAAAACTCTTATTGATTCAAGAAGTTTTAATAGAGGTTATAAAGCAGAAATCTGTTTTATATGATATACACTTTTAATTAACTAGTTTTTAAGATACAATAACATACACTGTAGGTCTTGATGAGGAGAATAAGCAGTGATGTAAGCCACCAGGGTCACTTCATGACATTATAAGATTCAAATTTCCCAAACAGAATTCAAACTCAACAGGGTATATCATTTAAACACAGCAAGCTAAACCACTTCAAAAGGTTTAGGATTTAAATGACTGACATGAAAATTTCTTACTTTTGACCTTAAACTGAAACTGGTAAAGTCAAGCAGCATGGATCCTGCACACTGCACTAATGTGATAATATGAGCCAAGTTTGAAGAAAATCCTTCAAGGGGTACAAGAGATATCATGCAGACACAATGGAGATGGACAGATTTACAGATGTGACAATGTGTTTCCAATATAGCCACTTCTGCATTATTTGTTAGGGGTATAATATTGGTTACTTCTCCTCAAAACCAAAAGCCTAGATATATTATATGTTTTGTTTTTGTTGTTGTTTTTTTTTAATTTTTATATTCATTTTTTTACTCATGTTCAGTTCTTCTCAGGTGTTCCAAAGACTTCTGACATCTTGTGTTATATCTAATGTTAGACAAATTGCCTTGTTGAGGTGTAAAATTGTAAACTTTTAACACATAGGCTATTGTTTCAATGTCATGGTTGGACAAACATTCTTCTGTAATATATACAAAATTGTAATGTAGATTTAAAAATACAAGAAATAAACTTACAGCATCTGTTTTGCTTTTTATTTGAGAGGCATAAAGAAATTTCCCCTGACGGTCGAATGAAACAACATTCCTTAGAATATCAATATAGGTAGCGCCACCATCTGTTGACTTAGCCAGAGTATAATCTGTTGTGAAACTGAAGTCAATAACTGAAATGAAACATTTTTAAAAAATCATATAGTAAAGAAGAATTTTACTAAAGTTCTCACAATTTTTATTCACTTAAGATTTTTACTAATCATTTGCTTACATAGATTTATTGCAACCTTATCTTATAATAATTCAGGAAGCATTATTTTTGTTTTGTTCTTTCTTACAGAGAAAGGAAAATGATGAAATATGTTAAATTTTTACAAGATACCTGTAAATTAATTTGATTCAGACTGTGTTCAGAATCTTAAAACTTGATGAGCTCCATTACAAGAGTACTTATTTTGAACAAAATACATTTGTTTTACTTAAAATCAAAGAAATAGAATCTTAAATGTTTTTTGTTGGTTTTTTCTTCCAAATAACTGCAGCAAAAGACATCACAATACTCAATCTGACATCACTCATACCACTGTGTGATGCCAATGATGGGGTGAGTACAACAGCTCTCCCTATTCTTTGAATAGTAGAGCTAAAAAAAATTGTCTTTAAATGCAAACAAAGCTAGTTTATTAATGAAAGAATAATCCTGTAAGAAACAGAATAGAACAAACAGAATTTGGGACTTACATTGCTTTAAAAAAGAGTCAGCCATTGGTTGAGCTCCATATGTAAAGTAGATTGTTTCATTGGTATCCGGGTTGGATCCACCATCTACATCTTCATCCAATTTAACACCCCAGATCACCTTGTCAACAGCTTGCTCCACATGTGTCGCCTTATCTTTTATTTCTAGTTGTTGCCAACTATTACCATTATTTTTAGATATAAACATGTTCTACAAGAAAAAAACAGTACAAAATTGGAAAAACTCATCAATGTATTTCAATTGAACAATTTCAGAACTTTTATAGCATTTGAAGACATTTTAAAGCTTTGATGAAATAAAAATGATTTCATAAGTTAAAAAAAAAATTCTAGTTAATATACGGAACAATACCAGTACTTACAAAAAAAACGTTCCTTGTAAAATAATTTCTAAGGCAAAATGAGAGCCATAACATTATCTTCATTCAAATTTGAAATTTCATGGGACAAAAATTGATTAAAAAAAAATTGATCAACAACTATACATATTGCCAAGTTTTTACAAAGAATGAATCAATGATCAGAATCAAGAGCAATATCAACATTTCAGTATTTCACCTAAGTTTCACACTTAAATTAAATATCTAACATATACTGTAGGATACATACAACCATGACCCCAAATTGTTATTTTGATGTATCATTACTAGAGCTAGTACTGGGGTTATGTATGACAGATGTTGCACTTTCCATTCTCTCCTACAAATAGACTCCATAAACACCCACAATGCAATTCTCATCTATATTTATTTGTTTTCATTTTTCATTTTATTTTATTTTTCATTGCTCTTACTGAACTTGAAGTGTGTTAGCCTATGCTGCAACTATAGAGGCTAGCAAGTCTGCTAATCCCTACAGTCTGTCAAGGCTCTCTTCTATAGTAGCTCAAATTCTATTTTTTGATATTGAAATCAATGAAACATTGAATGGGCTGTGCCAAGTTCAAATCAGGGCTAATCCTTCATAAAAAGGTTAAAGGTTAAAATGCAGAGATGGAAAAAAAAACTTAATAATTTAAAATTTATAATTTTGATTTTTTTTTTGTGAACATCAAGTTATGACTTACAATTGTACAGTAGAAGAGTAATAGTTGATGTTAAGGCTATTGTTCCATCAATATTTCATTTTACACGTGACAATACATGTTTCAATAAGTAACATATTGCACAACGTATATGATTCATTCCTTTGATACAATTAAATAAATGGAAAACACTTGTACACATGTTATCTTAATTCTAATTCTTCTTTTGATTGACCATTAAAACAATGCACAATAAGCAAATGATGTGTCCTTGTGTTTCAAAGAAATACTTTTCAGTTTAATATATCTTTTTTGAAGGGTGTTACACTGACAGTGTTAAAGTTCTAAATATACTTGTAAACAAAATCTTCAAATGCTCCTCCGAGCCTTATTTCAGGCACATTGCTGGCACATCGGTAAAATCACTGGCCTTAGGCTAGCTGGCTATATCACTAGGTTTGCTTCAAGTTACATGTACATGAGCACTATATAAGATACTGGTCATCACTACTGTGGTATTAACTATCAAAGAAACAAGAATCATGGCTAAGTTTTATATTTACCTTCTTGGCATTCAGAGCAATCAAATAGTCCTCATTAAAGGGGTTAAACACTAATTCTCCATCAAAGGGAAATGATAGGGTATTCTGGGCAAAATTTAGCCCACCATCAATAGATGTATACATGTAATTCCCTTCCCCAATGAGATATATCTGAAAAACATAAGCATCTTTAAGGCACTGTACATGTATAAAGAATAGTCTTTTATAAACATATTACATTTTTTATTGTTTTCCCTATTTTGTAGTATATCTATAAAACAATTCAATTAAACATTACGAGGTAAGTTTGACCAAATACAGCTTGGCAAATAGTATACAGAAGATTATAGAAGCAATACATCACCATGATTGATGTGGATCACAGTATTAGATACAATTTAACAATATCATACAAACTCAAAAAACATCTGAGCCGTGTCAAGACATAACCAACATGTGACAGTGCGTTTGCGACCAGAATGGATCCAGACCAGCCTGAGCATCTGCGCAGTCTGATCAGGATCCATGCTGTTCGCTATCAGTTTCTCTACTTGTAATAAATTTAGTAAGTGAACAGCATGGATCCTGATCAGACTGCGCAGATGCGCAGGCTGGTTTGGTTCCATGCTGGTCGCAAACGCATTATGTTGGTTTTGTCGTGACATGACTCATTTAGTGTGTAAAATAATTTTGGTGGAGATTTCTAAGATAGTAGGGACCAGGATTTAAACTAATTTACTAAAAGCTTTACTTTTAAATGGCCTAGAAATGTATTATTTGATTTCAAAACCTTACCTTCTTAGAATTATAAGGGTGTCTTTGTACACCATTATGTTTCTTTATAACATATTTCCCTGGTTTTAAACCTAGTTTATCTGTCAAATTTGTTAAGGTTACACCATAGTCTTCACTGAAAACATCAAAATATCTTCAAAAATATAACCATCTTCACCCAAACAATTTCAGCTTATATACCGGTATAAGCCAGTTTTCTGACATCTGCCATCTTCAGTTAGCAACTGGTATAACATTAAAATGAAGAAAGTCAATAAAATATGAAAACAATGTGCTATATTCTTTTCCAATACAATAATAGCATGTCAGCCTTAATAATTCTGGGAATGAAAGAAAAAAAGAAGAGCTGTCATCAAAACAGCACATTTAGCTAGTGGTGATGGTAGTTTAACCTCTGGATCATGGCAGTAAGCCACGTTCTGCACAGTTCAGCCACCCCTGAACAGACTGTCAAGCAGTTTACCAGTACTAGTTGCCTTCACTTTCACAAGGAACTGATAACTTCTGTACATGCAAAAGCAGTCAGGTACAGTGTGATTGACCAAAGGAATGATTTCATGATCAAACACAACTAAAGTGACCTGAGCCATCCGGGAATCGAACCCAGGTTGTTCAATTCACACTCCAACACTATCTATTGAGCTGACCAGACAGTTACATTTGGCTTGTGTCAAAGCTGGACAGCTAAATATTTCCATCAGCTAGAAATTATATTATTTTCATAAATAAACTGATTTCTAAAGATCTAGTGCAGCTTTTTTTTCAAAGCAGTTTGCAGCCAAATTTTTTTTTATTTCTTTTATTTTTCAAATAAAATGAAATCATACAATTTTTCTTAATGCATAACAATGCTTTCTGACATAAAGTAAAGTTTTCTTTTTAAACATTATAGTCTAAGACTTTTATTTTCCACAATAATTAAATTAAACATTATTTCTCTTACTGCATTACTTAAACAAGGTGGATTATTAAGGTGTTAGTAACATGTAGTAAATTTTGTTATACTGGTGGTAAAGGCCTCTCACTATAAGGATTAACTAATTAACCTGTTTTACTCATTCATCAATCTTTTCCAAAAAAACATCTAATATAACAGTTATTCTAATCTTGGATCTAGATTAATTTTTGATTTATTTCCAAGAAATGACAGTGAACATTCTACATTATATTATATATACCTTCTGAACACTGATGATTCTGTTGTGGTTCCCAGAATTGAATCAGTTGTCACAATAATCAGTACCTAAATAAAGAGAGAAAAATAGTTTCTCAGTTAAATGAAATCATTGAAACAAACAAAAACTGTCCAGGTCTCTGTGTAAGAAATGAAAAAAATCTGTTTTATCCTTGGTCTTTTTTGAAGCAATGTTTTTTTTGTTTTTGTTTTTTTTTTTAATTATGATGCTCTTTTTTACATTGGTGGCCTAAATAAACTTCATTTTGAACCTTTCAAACATATCTATGCAAGCACTAATTATACCATTGTCCATGCTTACATATCCACAATCTGGCCAGTTCTGAATATTTAGCAAATCATAATTATACATTGAAAATATTTTTGATTAATATTATATTTTTTTTAATAAGAGCCTGGATAAAGTATATTATTTAATAGGAATTAACAAAGGGGAAGATTTCGTTTAAAATATATTAAATTTTACCTACAATTATCATTTATGAACCTGATCACATGACAAACATTTCAAAAAATATGTTTAATAGTTGGGATGTGAATCTGGCAAGCAAAATAAATCCACCAGAAATTTCTAAAATCATAAAGGATTATGATTTAGTTAAAATATATGTCCGAGTTACGTGTCTTTGAAATGACCTACAATTATGGTACAGATGTTATGTGAGAATTTCCAAATTACATGTACCGTAATACCTTCTGTCTTGTTATGGGGATTCTAAAACTTTAACCATAAATTAAACATGTTATCATATTTAAAGTAGGGGCAAAAGCATAACCTAATAATAAGTACAAGTCTATGTTTGAGTCATGGGCCTTGGTCAGTGACCTACATTTAAGATACTCAGGACAATTGTGTGTGACATCAGGTGAATTTCTTCAGTTACAGAGGAGAATTATAACCGTGTACACATTTTGTTTTAGTTCTCAAAGCGCTATACTAGTAGTTTAATCAAAATTCATGCCAGAGTTAAACAGGTCTTGAAAAGTGAACTACAATTATCATTCTCCAAACCAATACCTTCAGTAGTTAATGAAAACTCAGATGTCTTAACAACAAATTAAATCGCACCATGATAATACGTACAATATAATTACCTAACTATCAAAGTTTATATATCATAACCTATTTGAATGATAATTAAATACAACAATAAGGAAATTCAAACATTTTAAAAGTATTCATTACATTCAAGCAAAAAAATTTCAAAACATCCAAGTCAGTTAAATCAATGTGTTAAAAGAACTTAAAAGGAAGGTGATATCTTAAACAAGAACATGTTTGTTAAACACAAATGCGCCCCCTTCCCCCCCCCCCCCCCCCCCCCCGGCTCAGATTCTTGTAAGTAGCAATATTTCAAAAAATGTTTACCCATTCACTCAGTTATGGACAGAAAAATTTGCCAAAAAATTGTAAACACAAGCTATATAGCTTGACAAAGTCATGGCATTTTGTAATTGTGAAAAATATAAGTTGCCAAGTCATTGCTCTGACTTGTGAAGTTGAAAAATATTCAACTTCATGCAAGTTTTCTTCCTACCAAATATGAAATACATGTGTCATTAAATAAAGGCTGTATGGGCAAAAGTGTAAAAATCTATTTTGAGCACTGGTGACCTTGACTAAACTGACCCCTAACTCTATCCAAAAGAAGAATACCATGTAAGTTATCTTCCTACCAAATATGAAATACATGTCAATAAATAAAGGCTGTATATATATGGGCAAAAGTGTAAAAATCTATTTTTAGCACAAGTGACCTTGACCCACTGATCCCTACCCCAATCAAAAGGATGAATACCATGCAAGTTATCTTCCTACCAAATATAAAATATATCTGTCACTTAATAAAGGCTGTATGAGCAAATGTGTAAAATTCTATTTTTAGCACTGGTGACCTTGACCCAACTGACCACTAACTCCATCAAAGTTTGTTTCTATCAATTATAAATAACATCTGTCTATAGAAAAAGGTCAATACACCTGTAAAAATATAAAAATCTATTTATAACATTGGTGACCTTGACATTGGTAACATTGACCTTGACCCAAATGACCCCTTACTACACCCAAAGAAGGAGGACCTCCCTTGGCATGTTTGTATTAAACTAAGACATTAACTAAACAAGAGGGCCATGATGGCCCTGAGGTCGCTCACCTGTATATAGGGCCCCCGGAGCAAGGCCAGTTTAAACCCCAGGGCTTTTATTTAAACAACCTTGGAAGACACTCATTAGAAGATGTTTCACAATGTTAAGTTTTTATTTCACAATGTTAAGTTTTTACTACACACATATAATGAAAAACAATGATCTCTCCTCTCCCCCCCCCCCCCCCCCTGGCAGGGCCAATTTTCACCTGAGGGCTTTTATTTGAACAAACTTGGTAGACATCCATAAGAAGATATTTCATGCTAATCATCTAAGCTCTAGCTCATTGGGTTTTTTAAAAAAGATTTTTAAGTTTTTACTATACACATATAGTTAAAAACAATGACACCCCTGGGGCGGGGCCAGTTTTGACCCCAGGGCTTTTATTCGAACAAACTTTGAAGACACTTACTAGAAGATGTTTCATGCTTAATATCTAAACTCTAGCTATTTGGGTTTTTTCAAAGAAGATTTTTTAAATTTTTACTATATGCAAATAGGGAATATCAATGACCCCCCCCCCCCAGGGCGGGGCCAATTTGACCCAAAGGCTTTTATTTGAACAAACTTTGTAGACACTCACTAGAAGTTGTTTCATGCCTCATATCTAAACTCTAGCTATTTGGGTTTTTTCAAAGAAGCTTTTATAAGTTTTGCATACACATATAAGGAAAATCAATGACCCCCTGGGGCGGGGCTAATTTTGACCCCAGGGCTTTAATTTGAACAAACTTAGTAGACACCCATTAGAACATGTTTCATGCTAAATATCTTAGCTCTGGCTCTTTGAGTTCTTTACAAGAAGATTTTTTAAGTTTTTACTATATGCATATAGAGAAAATCAATGACCCCCTGGGGCGGGGCCAATTTTGACCCCTGGGCTTTTATTTGAACAAACTTGGTAGACATTCATAAGAACATGTTTCATGCTGAATATCTTAGCTCTAGCTCTTTGGGTTCTTTAAAAGAAGATTTTTTTAAGTTTTTACTGTATGCATATAGGGAAAATCAATGACCCCCCGGGGCGGGGCCAATTTTGACCCTAGGGCTTTTATTTGAACAAACTTGGTAGACATCCATTAGAAAATGTTTCATGCTAAATATCTTAGCTCTAGCTCTTTGGGTTCTTTAAAAGAAGATTTTTTGAGCTTTTACTATATACATATAAGGAAAAACAATGACCCCCTGGGGCGGGGCCAATTTTGACCCCAGGAATTTAATTTGAACAAATTGGTAGACACTCACTAGAAGATGTTTTATGCCAAATATCTAAGCTCTAGCTCTTAGGATTTTTTTAAAGAAGATATTTAAAGTTTTTTCTTTCGGTTGCCATGGCTGCACCAGAGTTCTGCATGGAATTAAATTCTTTGAACAATTTTTAAAGGTGACCACCAAAGGAACATTCCTGTGAAGTTTGGATGAAATTGGCTTAGTGGTTTATGAGGAGATGTCATTTAAAGTAAAAGTTTACGGACGGACGGACGCCGGACAAAAAGTGATCACAAAAGCTCACCCTGTCACTTTGTGACAGGTGAGCTAAAAATAAAGGCTGTATGAGCAAAAATGTTTATATTTATTTTTTAAACCAGTGACCTTGACCCTAGAGACCACTTACTCCACAAAAATTTAGAGGACCATCAAAGGTATCCACCTACTAAATATGAAAGATATCATTACAGAAATTAAGCAATTAGGAGAAATTTAAGATAAATCCAACTTGCCGAAATAGGTTAACCAGACAAGGCCCTATTTTCAAAGTGAAAAAAGGGAAATAACTGGGAAATATGGATGACACAGTTATATAACTTGGCAATATCATGTACTTTGTATTGATAAGTAAGTGTGGAAATTATAAAGCCATTAGTATAGATAGAACTTAAGATATTTCCAACTTGCTGTTTTAGGTTAACCATTATTCATTTTCTAAGTGCTGAAAAGGGCAATAACTTAGTAAATATGAAAGCCAGAGTTATGTAACTTGCCCAGATCATGTACTTTGTATTGATTAGTAAGTGTGTAAACTTAGAAACCATTGGTACAGGTAGAACTTAAGAAAAATCCAACTTGCCGTTCTAGGTTAACCTCGTACGGACAGACGGACGGAAGTTCTCACAGGACAGTAATTATGTGGCTACTCTATTGTTCTCTCTATTGTTCTTTTTAGCCACACATAAGAAAATAGCCACATAAAAGCATTAGGGAATGAATGACATCAAAGAGAAAGAACAGTTACCTATTGTCCCTCTAGCCACATAATTACTCTCCTGTGAGTGCGGATGGACAGACAGACGGAAGGTTCAATTAGTATATGCCCGGGGGCATAAAAATATAAAAAACACCCTACATAATGTATAATATTTCTGAATTTATTATAAATAAAATGTGTTTTTATATACTATATATCAAAAATATATAATATGTCCTAGATTTTATAAAAATGTATTATACAATGAAGAAAATTACACGTGACTGAGAGTCATCTATATAAACTGTACATGTACACAAAAAACTGTGAAACTTTTGTATGTTAAGTTTTACATTCAAATAAAAAGGAAATGATGAAAATTAAGTCAAGTGGAAAACTTTCTAATGAACTATAATCCTGTTTGACAATGACCAAAAAGCCTCTGGTATATCTTGATATGTACAAATTAAATATAAACTGATTGTGAATCCAGTCAATTTGCTACAAGAATATACCGTATTGTTTCAGTTTAATGCCCTTAGGGGCTTGCATTTTTGAAAAGGGGGGCCCTAAATAAAAACTATAAAAATGTGCTTTAAATATGTTTATTAAAGACACAAATCAATTATTATAACCATTATTCATTATTATGATATAATATTTAACACAGGATTATTTTTTAATGTTTTTACATTTTTGGAATGACATAAATTGTTACTTTTTCAATAATATTGTTTTTAGATATGTTTGATTGCTCTTTCATTATGTCATTTATAAATCTATAAGGTAAGTTTTTTTCTTCAACAAAAAGTGATGGGGATGCTAATTAGAGAGGGGTGTTACATAGGATGGTATATAGCCTTTATAAAAGAGGATAATGAAACAAACTTTAACAACTAAAAATTCTGATACCAAAAGTAGCAGAAATACTTGCAGTAAAAACTTTATAAACACCCTGTACACGCAAATATTTTTTTCAAACAAGGGTTTAAAATTTAAAGTATTTTTAATAATCATTTAATGATTCATAAATCATATACTTGTTTATGTCAACAGTATTTATCATATAAGAAATCAATCACATTACTGTCACCTATCATATCTTATCATAACTGATGCATTGTATTTTAATGTTGGGATCTTGACTTTTTAATTTTATAATGATGACATATTTATATGACAACTGAAGTTTTCAGATGAAAAGAATGAAAAATATACTGTATCAGGAAAAGAAAACAGAAAATGATATAGAGGATATTCAAGTTTTTTCTATAAATACATGATTTATTTTCATCGAGTGGTATGAAAATAAATATTTCATGAGTGGCGGTAGCCACGAGTGAAATATGGTAATTTTCATGCCACAAGATGAAAATAAATCATGTATTTATAGAAAAAACTTGAATTTTATTATGTACATTTTTCTCTTTTTTGTGATGAAATTTGAAAAACTTTCCCTTAAATTTTGTGTACTGGTAGAATTTAAAAGAAAGTAGTCCGGCAAGACACCAGTGAAAATACGGAAAATATGTTTCACTGCAGTGAAAAATAAATTTTTACAGTGAAAATACGGAAAATGAAAATACGCATTTTATTTCATCAATATTTCTCAATATTTCATTTATAAGCATATAATAAAATAACGGTATTAAATTAAATTAGGACAACATCCTTGACAAAATGTATTTTTAGAACTTTTATTTCATTGAGAAGAATATTAAACTGTTTATATTAATAACAAGAGGCAAGGATGATAGGCCTCTAACAAACATTTTGATTGGTAACTGAAAGATACAAATACATCTGAAAAAATCCTTCCCTGCAATAGACTGTTAAACTCAGAGGTTGTATTTATAGCAGTCAAGGTTGGTCTGAACTCATTTATCTACATGAAGTTCAAAACTGTAAAACCAGATACAGGTATTCTCGGGCCAAAAAATATGTTTTCCTCAAAATGAGAATTTTTAAAAAAACTTATTTTTATATTGTATATTTTCAGACTTCAGAATTATCTCTCATTATCTGAGAAAGGTATCTGATTTAAATACACAGAACTTTAATATTGGAATTGTATTAAGTAAGAACCAAAGGATCAGTCTGTTTAAGTTAATTTAGTATGCCTAGCAAAAGTTTAAAATATCTAAATTGTAAACGTATAACCATGAAAATTTCATTCTTACCCCATCATTTTCTCCTGCCCATGCAAGTGCCATGGCTGGTTTTGTCTCATTTGTAAATGTTAGCTGAAAATATATATAAAAAGATTAGATGATAATTAGTCAATAATATAACAAGACATGACTACTGACGGGCAGAATGTTGAACCTTCTCGTCTTAATACAAACCTGAACCAATAAGCTTCAGATTATAGAGAAAGATGTATGTGCACAACACATCCTCATATACCCCAAGGCAAAATCTTGGCAATCCATCATCTAAGTTGACCTTAACCTCTGACTGCCCGGTGACCTGGTTTCTGTGAATGACACAAAGTCTAATGATTAACATATGAGCCTAATTAACTCAATTCATTTTATTTGAAACCTCTATGCATGAAGAAGTTATGGCATGGACACTGACACAGACAAATTCTAAACAGCCATTTTGACAGCTATGTTGAGCTGCCCTACAAAAATCCTCTGACCACTCAGCATAAGCTTAATACAGTGTGGACAAACAAATTTTTATATTTTTATTTGACCTTTGACCTCTTTTGACCTTGACCTTTATTTTGCTCAAGTCAACTCAACTCACCATGTAGAACATGTGTTCTAGTTTAGTTATATTAAAATCCATCCATGCATATAAAAGTTATACACATAAATGAATTTTGTAATTTTTTATTTGACCCTAAAGTATGACCTTGACCTTTGCCACAGACATCTGAATTTTGCACGAGACACTCGGTCTCACTATGGGGAACATTTGTCCCAAGTTATATCAAATCCCTCCATGCATGTGGAAGTTACGTTCCGGACACAGGTTTTGCACCAACCCCCAAAGTCTGACCTTGACTTTTGAGTAGCAGACCTGGATTTTGCTTGTGTCACACACCACTCCATCATGGTGAACATTTGTATCAAACTATTTATGTAATCCTTCAAAGAATGAGTAAGATAATCATATAGACCAGATAAATTTAGACGAACAAATAGACTGATGCACGCACATATACCAAACCACTGGGACTAAGTTGACCTTACCACAAGTGGGCTCAACATAATCACTCAGGATAATACTTCAAAGCATTAGCAAGACACAGCGCCAACAAACAAATTTTAATACTTTTATTTGACCTTTGACCTCTTGTTACCTTGACCTTAATTTTGCACGAGACAACTCAAGTCAACATGGAGAACATTTGTGCTAAGTACCAAATTATTTTGTTATCCTTCAGAGAACAAGCAAGAAACAGTGCCAACAAACAAATTGTAATATTTTTATTTAACCTTTGACCTCTTCTGACCTTGACCTGCATTTTCCACAACAGAACTCAACTCAACATGGTGAACAATTTTGTGCTAAGTAATATATTAAAATCCTTCCATGAATGTAGAAGTAAAAACTAGAAAATGAATGTTTTATTATGTAATTTGACCTTTGACCCCTAAGTGTGACCTTGACCTTTACCACAGACACCTGAATTTTTCTGGTGTAACCCCGCCTCACTATGGAAAACAATATTTGTTCCAAGTGGTATTTAACATCCCTCCATGCATATGGAAATTACACTCCAGACACGGGTTTTGTACTGATCCCCAAGTGTGACCTTGACCTTTAAGCAGCAGAAATGGGTTTAATTGTGTACAACACACCACCAGATCATGGTGAATATTTGTACCAAATTATTTTGTAATCCTTCAAAAAAATGAGCAAGATACAGACAGGACAAATCCTGATGCACTGACGTATATACACCAAATAGTGGTGTTTAAGTTGAGCTCACTGCAAGGGGGGTCGACAAAAATCAAATAATTAGTATCTCTTTTAATACTGAAATACAGACATTACTTTCTATCTTATTTCTAAACCCTTAGCACCTAAAATATCTTAAATGGACTTGTCCATCTTTCAATATGGACAAAATCATCCATGATTTTTTAAAATGGTTCAGTGAGAAGTAAACAGTTCAGTCCATCAGGTCAGCTTTTTTCTTCTTTTTTTTTACTTGGGTTTTACATCACACCGACACAGTATAGGTCATTTGGCGACGTTCCAGCTTTACTGGTGGAGGAAGACCTCATGTGCCCCTCCATGCATTTTTTCAGGCATGAACGGGCACCTGAGTAGAACAACAGACGTTCCATAAACTAGCTGGATAGCTTCCTCACATGAAAAGAATCCAAAGTCCCTGTCGGGATTTGAACCCACAGCGGTGAGGGGCAAGTGGTTTGAAGTCAACCTCCGTAACCACTCGGCAATGGACACCCCCCATGGTCAGCTGGCTGATTTTGGTCTACACTTGTAGCATCTGTTGACACTAGTGAATGTCTGCTAATGGTTAAACTGCTTGCAGGTGTTTCAATATACCTCAGCGCATGAACTGAGTAAAACAATCTGAAAATAGCTTCTTTATGGTCAGCAGGAAATGCTGTGGAAATTTAACAAAATAAATAATTATTTATATGCACATGTAGTAGATAAGACAATATTCTAAATATTGAAATATAACCTGAACAAGCTTTGTTTAAATATTTATGTTAATGCTAAATTAAACAGATATGAATATACATGCATATAATTATAGAAATAAAGATGTGTAATAAAGTTTGGCAAAATTACAAACCAAAATTAATAAAGAATTCGGGACACATAAAGGGGCAAAATATGTCTGAATATGTATGTCATTATTATTTTTAAAACCTAATGCAAATTTCATGACAACAGATTGACTTTAAATCATTTTAATTTAAGTCTTTCTGATATACCATACAAAAAATATTTTTCAGACAACAAAACTATAGATTATTTCTTAAGTTACTTGTTAAAATTCATTTCACATGACAATTATATTTGCTTTGTTCATTTGAAATAACAATATTTGTCACAAGGCAAGTTTTGAAATGTATACCAATAGACACTTGATACACAATAATATCAATACAAGTGTGAGCTCTTAAAATATATAATACATTATAATTATTCATATCCTTGTAAAGTACTCGTCTAGGATATATAAATATGTGGGACAATGATGATATCACTTGAACAGGATACTTGTGATACTTAGACATACAAATTATTTATAATATTATTATCAGTTATTATAATCGACAGTAACCTGGTAATTAATAAATTGATTATCTTCATTCTTGGACCAAAAAAAACCCTTTAATTTGGACAAGACCTTCTAAAAAGTTAAACTTGCTTGACCTTCAGCTTTAAAAAACCTTGAATGTCAATGCCAAATTATTGAATTTTGGTTAAATTGTAATTAACAATATTTATGACTTTCGTTTGTTTTATCAATTTTACTTGTTCCATACACATGAATCTTCTCTGTTTCCATTTTCTAAAGACCAGTGGTATTATAATATATAGATATTGTTTTTCTTCGCTTACTAAATTTTTTTATCTTAAAATATTCTTGTCAGTTCTCAATAATTACTGGTATGTCAAGCTTTGTTATTATAACATATCATTTGTTTGTTTGATTGTGAAGATCTTTAAAAGCTGTACTTGAATCAATGCCAGCACTAACCTATTCTAGTGTTTATTATTTTTTGTCCAATAGGATTACAGTATTTCAAATAAATCGTATCACATTTAATACTTTGGTAAATCAGCAAACCTGTAATCAGTCTAGTAAATCCACTCTTTATAATATTGGTTAAAACACACACAAAGCTGGTTTAAGTTTATTAGTACATATTTACAAAATTAAATTGGTCACGCAGCTTTTTCGCACCTGACCAATTTAATTTTGTAAATACGTACTAATTTTAGGTTAAAGTTTATTAGTATGTACATGTATTTACAACATAAAATTGGTCAGACGTGGCACAGCCGCACAAACAATTTAATTTTGTAAATACGTACTAATAAATTTTAACCCGCTTAGTGTTTTTGAAATTATTTTTTTCTTATAATACAGCAAGACTAGAACTTGACATTTATTTTTCTGTTGTCTTTATTTATTGCATAATCATTTACTAGCTCCCTCTATAAAGAACTATAAACTTAACTTTGTTTAATGGTTGGAACAGCAGGTTATCCGATTTTGGGTTATAGATCTATTATCTGCAAAGATGTGAAAATTATACAAGTTATTTCTATGCCAACAAACAAAACATGTAGTAATCAATGGAAACCATCAATATGATCTGACACATACTAGTCAACTACAGACACTAATGGTATGTGGTACACTCCCTTTGCTCCTGAATATTCATATTATTAATTGTTCCATTTTCATTTCTTATTGGCGCAAAATCACAAAATAATGTGTTGCTTTTTTTTTAGCAATATTAAACCAAATGAGCCTTGAATTGAACTGTTATACAAAACATTTGCTAATGTTTTTTACATGCTGTTTACAATGAGAATACATTTAGCATGGAACTTGGTTTTTTTAAACCTGGTCTCACTCCATGCTTAGCATGAAATGATGCTGGTTTGCGACTTTGGCGCTAACCAGAATAACACATACTACCTCCTCCCCTTCTTATTTGATTTTTTTTATTGCAGTGAGGGGCAATTAGACTCGAAATGACCTTTTTTTTTGCAACCGAAACAAGTTTTTTTTAGGCCATTAGCTTCTTTTTTAAGAAGTTTTTTTTTATTTAGGTTTAGGACAATGCTGTTAAAACATTTTTGAAGCTTTTTAATTGCCACTTTTAAAGAACTTAACTGAGATGGAGCAGCATTGGCTTGCGCAACTTTAGGAGCTTTTTTTAGGGCAAACACATTAGCGCCATTGTTAACAAATTTTTTACTAGCCCTTTTTTTAGAGCTGCCATAAACTGACTGATGCAGGTGCTGATACCATTGGATTTTGTTTATTGCCTTTTTTATGGTTGAAGGTTTATTTATGGCTACGGCTACTGTAAACTTTGTTTACCAGACCCTCACAAAAGTTGCATTACTGTTTGCCTATTTGAGTAGTATTTAGGCAGGTATTTAAACGCATTTGGAGCCAGGGTTATGACCCTATTTGCCCAATCATCAAGAGACTCTCCCTGCAGCTGTGAAGATTGCTGGAAAGACACTTGGGCTGTTTTAGCAAGTTTTTTGGAACCAAATTTTATTTTCAGTTTTTGCAAGAGCTTTTGATAAGAAATATTGTTTTTTTATATAATGATTGCATGATAGTTAGCGGATTTTTTACTTAGACACCAGCATAAACCATTAAGACATTTTTTTGACGTTTAATTGCATGCTTTGGCATAACGAAAGAACTTTTCCTTATATGCCAGCCAGTTTGTTTTTATTATTATACAGTTTATACTGCAACCTTGTTGGCAAACTTTGAATAAATGCTGCAGTTTTGGACTTTTTTGCGCTGTGCTTAACACTAGGTTGTGGAGAAGATTGTTGACTTAGTTAAGATAATTTATTACTTGAAGGATTATTATACCTAGCAGCTGCGTTTAGCTTGGGACGTGCCCCACCTCTCAAGGACTTGGCCTTTGAGGACAGGGGATTAACCATACTACTTTCATTTTTGGCGCGAATGATATTTTTGGCTACTTTTAAGACTTTTTGTACCTTTTCCTTTTGCCAATTATTTTTTGAAGGAATATTGTTGGGCTTCTTAGCATTTTATTGAAGTTTACTTTTTTTAACTTTTAATAATAAGCTGTTTAAAATTGCTCGACTTTTTTTTTTTAATAGAATTTTTTTTTACGAAGATGGTACTTGAGGTAGTATTTGGCTGCCACCATTAAAGTGTTTTGCTTACCTTAAAAAAATTTTTTTGTATGGATGACTATTTAAATTTTTTTTAGATTTTTTGGAATTGGATTTATTTTGCCGTTTTAAATTAACTTTTTACAAGATGGCGGCTAGGCAGTGTTGCATCTAGGCCACGCAATTGCGCGATTTGCGCATTTTTTATGCAGATCACGCATTTTAATGAAGTCAGTGCGCGCCAAGTCGCGCATCTGACTATCTTTTCAACTTAATTCAGTTTATCTTCATCGTATCTTAAACGCTTCAGCCATGTTTGTTTTCACTCGTGGTTATGCCTAAAATACGTACTAAATCGCATGTAGCCGCCGACTAAGTCATCTCGCGTGTGTTTTGTAGTATTTGTCAATATTTTATTTTTTCTACTTCTGTTTTTGAGCGGACGATAGCTGTCAAAAATGCCTGAATGTAAAATAAATGAATTTGGTAAGTCATATTGTAAGGTAAATTTATGCCCCCCACATTTTTTTTTAAATCCCCCACATTTTTCAATTGAGTGGGGGACAATCCCCCATAATTTTGAAATTCTAGATGCAACACTGCTAGGAATTGTTTTTGTTTAGCCCGAACTAAATTTTGTACCTTTTAAAAACGGTATGTCTCAAATTACGGTTACACTACCATACCTAACCACAAGAGGTTAGAGCTATTTTTAGCGCTGATATAAATTTTAAAAACATAGACAAGATAGAACTATTTTATTCATAACATTTCACTCCTTATCCCAATTACAGCACTCTAATATTGAAACATGTAAGAAAATATACTTACATTTCTGGTTATTGTTTTCCCTTCCAAACTCTTCACAAATTTTGAATTTTGTGCTAGACAGACTGGATCTTGATCTTCGGTCAGTTCTCTTTTGTATAGTTTGTGATCATTTTCGATTTTCTGTTCTACGAACACTGGCAGATCATTTGCATTGAATTGAACGACAGATTTGGACGTATGGAATGATAGTTGTCTTATATTTCCTTCAACAATACTGCAAACAGTCACAATTGTTAGAAAAGAGAAAAGAAAATATTTTGAAGTTAACTTTCCTTCCTTGTTCGCCATCTTGGTGTGTTGTTAGTCACATGACATTCGGTGATGACATAAATTATTCCCGGAAGATAAATCCCGTATAGGGTATGTGCAAAAGTAATATATGTCTTGATTTACGTACACGAACTATAATGTAACACTCCACTCAATGTTGGTGTTCCATCCAAAGAACACGAACACCGTGCACATAATATATACCACGGGGATAATCTCAGCAATATTTGGCCCCTGTTTCTCGTACTATCAGTGTTTCTCGTATAATGGGGACATTCAAAACAGATGAAATTGGCATTTTGGAATCCGAAAATGTGTCTTCTTTGTAGCGCTGATATAAATCAAGTCAACATTAAGATAAAAATGTGAGACAAGCATGTAAAAATATCGTTTTATGAAAATATCAGTAAATCCAGGAAAAAAATGTGTTTTAAGATTCCAACTTTAATTTTAATCATAAACACAAACATTTTCTATGATAATGTATCTTAAACACTTAATTAAGAGGGGCACTAATGATTTGAGGTGATTTGTAGAATAAATCATTACATAGCGACCAGCCTCTGGCAAAAAAAAAAAATAAAAAAAAATTACCAGATAATACGAGAAAGTATCTTGTAAATGAGGTTGAGGGTCAGTAAAGGAATCTACTGTATTCGTGCCTTTTTCGTAAATGATGTTTTCTTTGTTATTATGTCTAAAAGGTATATTTTTGTGTTAATTGCAAAATAAAAAACTATCTATAAATGTTATGTAAAGTTCATATGTACAGAGACATAGATTGGTGTTATCTACATCTCTGATATGATTGTAGTAGCCGACGTTTTTCCCGCCAAAAGTCCTTGTCCATTTGTCGTCTGCATGATGCCGTTGGGTACCGATTTTGTACGGAGACTTCCGTAATTAAATCGGATACTCCCGATCGGATAACCCTAGTTACCTTCAATACAAGAAGACTATTGGCATCGTCATGCTCTGACCCGTGCACACTAAGGCACGGAGGAGGAATTACTGCGATTCTATTTAACCGCGAACATTCGACCTTCGGATAAATTTAAGAAATTCACTTTATAACACATAAATGTTTAAAGTTATTAGATTGACAAATAAATTTACATTTGTATATAAACTCGCTATGTACAGTTGTTCGATTTATTTTTCCAAACATTAAAAAATTCAAGAAAAAGAAAAATTCTGAAAACAGTGTTCCCTCGGAAGCATCAATCACAACAAAATAACATAAGAATTGCAGACTCGGTTTGATTGAGTCTGTACATGAGGGATAATGTATAAGTGCAACATCCCTCACGCCCCCTAGCACCGGATTGAGCGGTACTCAATTCTCAACACTTTATAGTGTTGGCATCAATGATCCCGAAGGACCAGAAAATATAACAACACTGAAGTGAAGTACGGGGCAACTTTTTACGGCTGCCACACGGCACTTGACACCTGCTGTTGTGAAGTACAAAATTCTGGAAACAAAGTTATCCCTCGGAAGCATCAATCACAACAAAATGACATAAGAATTGCAGACTCGGTTTGATTGGGTCTGTACATGAGGGATAATGTATAAGTGCAACATCCCTCACGCCCCATAGCACTGGCTTGAGCGGTACTCAATTCTCAACACTTTATAATGTTGGCATAAATGATCCCGAAGGACCAGAAAATATAACAATACTGAAGTGGAAAAAGTCCACTATACGATTACGGCGCATTGCCTAGAAGGGCATTCGAACCACATACATTTCCCTATACATGTACATTGAAGAGTACATAACACAAATCCCCGTGTACCACATCATATGTGCCAGTTTAGGCTTTAGCCCCACGCTAATAGGAGAAAACAGGATACTATCATATTACTGGGTAGAATAATAAACAACACCTGGCGTAGCTTCGTCAAATTTAATGAAATTTATATGAAAACATAAATATATAATTATAATACAATACATAAAATACAACAAGTGAGCGTTGAAATAAGAACTATTTCAAGGAAATGAGTGAAATCCTCATTTAATGAAATAAATCTTACCACAGCGTCTAAAGTTAGATTGAAAATAACTTAATAATAAGATATTTCTTATCAAAAATGACAAATAGAATTTATATATTAATAGAATCGGTATATCTACACTCGTGAGAGAATAAAGAAGTGATCTGGAGCATGATAGTTCGCAAGCAAATATTAAAAGCAATGTACATAAAGCTTTATTCTCTCAAATCCCTTTCACACAACGTACAACACGATTGGACATACAAAAACAGTTCACAAAATTGCACGAAATATGAACAAAGTTTAATCGTCTCGGACGTATCCGTGAATTTTCGTACGTTACGGAACCATTCGATACAATAGCAGACGATAACAGACGCCACGGAAACAAACGACGCTTGCGCGGACATTTAAATATAATTTTCCCGCGTCCAATTGATAAACAGTGCACGGTAAAATGAACACTTTACGTAACAAATAAATCGATCCGTGACAATCATTTAAGTACATTATCTACTATTAATGTCAAACCCTCGCGGGGTCGTAGACATGTCTGCCCGTCGAAATCGAAGATAGTTAAAAAGAGTTTTTTTTAAAAAGAGGATAAAAGCGAAATATTAAAAACGGGGGCTGGAAAACTAGGGTGAGACATGTTCAATGCTAGCTATCACTGCACTGAACTGCTCTGGGGTAGGGAGAGCAATTGCAAGGGTCAGGTGGTAACACACCTAGGGAAGAGAATTTATAGTAATCTGAAGTTGCTGTGATTTACTAGTAACACAGGAGATTGCGTGATATTCGGGGGAGGTGTCACATAATTCTTCTTCTTTGGGTAAAGCAACCAGACCATGGTGAATCTTGTAGAAAAAGAATAACTTAGCATCTACATGTGTAAGTTCAAGTTTTCGAAGCTTAAGGGAGTGAAACATGTCCATGACAATAGAGGTCTGCCGTCAAACTAATGTAGCTTGATCCATGGGACTGCTCTTTGAGCATTTTCTATTTGATCTATTATATTTTGGTATGGGGATACCATACTTCGTAACCATATTCACGCCGGGGACTTTCCCTGACTAACGTCTGGTAAGCTTGACTAACGTCTGGTAAGCAACGGATTTAATGGATTGGGATTTAACCGTTTATGTTTCTGCATAAGAATCAGGACTAAGGTTTGGTTTGTTTTCATGGATGTCCTGTTTATGTGGGTATGACTCATGTAAGGTTTTCTGAAAAATCCATGCCTAGGTATTTAGCTTATGTAACTGATTCTTATTGAACTCCATGAAGGTAGTATTGTGTTAGGGTTGGAACTTTCCTTAACTTGACTCTTGGATGGGTAAAAATCCATATCCCACTCCAACTTCCACTTTTCTAACTGATTAAGGTCATTTTGGAAGGCTACTGATTGGTTTGCAGAGAGCATTGCATATTGCAGTATCGTCTGAAAAAACAAGCGGACCTGGTATTTATGTTTTGTAGGAGGTTATTCATATAAGCGAGAAACAGAAGAGGTCCATGAACTGAGCCTTGGGGACACCTTATGATACAGGGATCAGATTGGAGCTGCCGTCATTCAGCACAACTGACTTCAGTCTGTTATCTAGACAACTTTTGATCCATCTTAATGTTTGACCTCTGTTTCCAAAGTCTTGTAGATTCAGCAGTATTTTCTCAGGACTGACCTTATCAAAACATTTACTCAAATCTAAAAGAATAAGATCTAATTGCCTTTTTCGCTTAGACTGAGGTGACCAGGTCATTTACCATTCATAATTATATACCACTATAGTGGTACTGTAGCTGGTAAAATCAGGTTAACATTGTAAATATAGTTTAAAGGCAGAAAAGTTATGTTTAAAAAAAATGGGACAATAATTGACATATCAACATATCAATGAATATTTAAAAGTAACAATGTACATTAGTATTGCTATTATCACACAGGAAGACGTAATTTTGACAACACAGGTATAAAGATGAATTATTTAGAAGTGTTTGAAGAAGAGCTCATTTCCATGATTTATATAGCTACAAGGTTATACTACACAAAATCTTAGCTTCTGACATTACAGTTTCTTAGGTGATTTTTCAAACTTAATTTCCTTTACAGGTGAATGTAACAAAAGTGAATTCCAAATGTTAGATAATCCTGAAACATTAAAACTTGATATCCATAATTGAAAAGGAAATTAGTATAATATTGTATTCAACTTTATTATACACTATTTGGATGGAGATGTAAAAGATGTAATTTCAAACAATATCCATTACGTAAGAGATCCGAGACCTCTCAAGCATAAAATGTCTGCAACTAGGGTTTCTTAATCGGGCAAAAATCATAATCGATCATTGAAAATAATCGAACAACCCTTTTCGATCAATCATCGATTATATAATCGAAATATTTATGATAACAAAGTAAAAAAGTATAATGTACATAATTATCATGCTTTAATATTTATAAGAATTCCATTTCCATGTAACCACCACTTTATCAACTGAAATAAATTAATTTTAAGATATACTATGATCATCCTTGAGTAAAATATTTTAATCAAATAAATTCATTAAAATCTATGAAATTATTATGTCTCACTTTCTAAAAAGGAATGAATAAACTACTGTATGTATGGGAACAAGTTAAGTTGGTCGACCTGTTCTTAACAAAACTGCCGGTATTTTTTAACGACATTATATATTGATATTGCAACCACCTATAGTGAGTAGAATAATTTTATACATAACATATCTTTTTGTGTGAAGTCAAAACATGTTTATTTTATATTTACAAATAGAAGGTATAACAATTTTAAATATTTTCTAATGTCAAATTTGAGCATAGTATACCTTTATAATAGCATGCCTGATTGTCAACTATTAACTCAATGGTCACCAGTATGCTTTCATATTCAATTGAATGAAAATTATTGTTTCAAACAAAACTGGCTTTAATTTAGAGTGTTGTTATAATACAGTTAGTCACTTAAGTAACAGCAAGAAAATAAATTGCCGATGATCGATTATTAAACTTTGTAATATATCATCGCCGATCGGTTCTATAACTGATCAATTTTCGATTATACTCGATCATCGTTTAATCCCTATCTGCAACTATTGGTATATTACCTATAATTACATTATAATATGAAAAAGGCAAAGCCTCAAAGCGAGCTCGATGTACTTTTTACGTGAAATAGTATGAAATAATCGCTCATTTTTAATTCAAATGCAGTAACGAGTGCGTGTAACGTCATACGTACTGTGTTAAATATGGCTCCGCCCCTGTCGTGAAATGAATAACGAGTTTTGAAAACGTTGATAAAACTTTGTTTATTTTATTTCACTCTACTGTATATTTTTTTCAAGCGAAATAAAGATTATTTAAAGTAAAATAAATGTAAAACTTAAAACGTTTACGACATTCAAATAGCGTACTTGATTTGTTTGTTTTGCACGTGCTGTTTGGCGCTACATTGTGACGTCACGTAAACAATATTTTAAACGTCTGTACAGCGTTAACGACTGAATAAAAGATATTGGTGTTCGGATTCATTTTCTTAGTTAGACCACTTTCTTTCATTCTAGATAGTTTTCACAACAAAATTCGACAAAAATTGTTTTTATCAGATTTCAAACAAAATGGCGCCTTCGATTTTCATTTTTTATACACAGCTTCCGTTATTCTGGTTCCCTGCCCAATTGTGGTTCCCATAAACGTGCGCGGGTGACCAGTCTACACATCCGTTTTCAGTCAGAATTCCTCAGTTTTTATCGTTATCTTTAAATTCGAAAGGTTGCGATGTGTCCAATTCGGTACTTTGGACGAAAGTTTTCAAAACCACCACTTAGCAGGTACTCGCGTTACCGTAAAGCTCGCTTTGCGAGCAGGCCCTTCGGGCCAGCTCGTCGAGCTCGCTATGATACACATGGAAACAAAATAAAACTATCAAATGATAATCACATATTTTCCTGATAAATAAGAAGAATATATAACTGCAATGGTTTAAAAACAGAGAATATACAAATATACATAGTATCTTAAAACTAAAGAGTATTCTTAAAAAGCTCTTCCTTTTTTTAAGTCAACTTTTTTTTAACATTTACATGTATTTTAATACAATAATGATTTAATAAGTTTGAAATATTAGATTTTGATTTCATCCAAATTTCATAAGAGAAATTCTATGATCAAGATAATTTGAAATAAAATTTGCTTCTGCCAACATGACATAAATAAAACATACTTGTCATGTGAGAACATAGTTAAAGCTATCATTTACACTGAAGATGATGTTATAAACAACTGACAAACGTTGTGTTCTATAGCAGCAGAGTTTTCCCATTCTACTGAATGAGTCAGATCAACTTTGTAAGGTTACTGAAGTACATTGTTTCATAGATGATATGTTGTGTTCTTTCAAGATGGCTGGTAAATTTTACATATATCTTCATATGGTATATTCTCCAACTGCCTCCCTTTTAATGGACCCTGAAAAAAAATTGAAACATGTCTGATTTCTATGACTTGTTAAAAATCAGAGTACATGTAAGAATTGTTTGACCAGTCAACAAAGTCATCCGTAAATGTCCTGAAGCAATGAACATCTATATCACATTACCTAAGTGCAGTAACAGGCTAACTCCTTATATAAATAAATAGGAGTTAACCCGTTACTGCACTAAGGTGATGATCATTTCTTTCCTGCACCAAAGCTATTATATCACTTGGCTGTTTTCAGTTTAATCTGATATCTCATGTTTACAAAACTAATACAGTCTATAAGTGATAAAATTCACTCAAAAAAATCTTTATAATGAAGTTACTTCATACCTATTTCATACATTGGTATGAAACACCTACTGACAACTTATTTTTGTTTCAAGAAAGTGTTAAAAAATAACAGGGAGCCTTTCACAGGAGTGATATATAGAAATTAGGCATTGTCAATATTCACTAAAAAGAACAATTTTCATTATATCTTACATCACATATTGCTTGATCATTAAACTTGCCAGTTATTACAAAAATTGTCTTCATTTTTATGGCTTTTTACAGTGTGTCATGAAAATATACCAAATACCAAATATGTGTTCATTTGTACCGTATTTGTGAACAAATAGAAACTTAGAAAGGGGACCCTATTCTACATCTTAAACAGTGTGACTTATATCAAACTGACAATTTTTAGTATCTCATTGAAAAACATAACACTTATTAAGATATAAAAACATAAAGTATCCTTACTGAACTGAGTGTTAAAGTACAACTAAATTTTTTCTCATTAATCTTCTCTAGTCTAGCTGTTTGTCCTCTGTATGCACCATTTACTATCATCACTGTTTTACCTAGAAATAAATAATTAACAAATAAAACATGGGCTTGAGGGCAATATGCAAGTTTACGGACTGGTTGGTCAGACTGAGGAAGGTATATGGCCAGAAGCACAGCTGAGGGCCATATTCCTTTCGAGGTCTGACCAACCAGTCCGTAAACTTGCATTTTGCCCTCAAGCCCATGTTTTATTTGTTATATTATACCGAAACCAAATCTTTTATCCATTTGTTTTGTGCTGTCATTTTACTATTATTCTCTTTCAAATAATAATTTTATTTGTTCAGTGTGTGAAATATCCAAAACCCTAGTCGGATTTTGTTTTATTATTTTCAAGCGATGCAGCAAAAAATCATGCCCTTCTTTTAATATTCCATTTTTGTTAATCAAATTAAATTTTTAATGTTACTAGGCCAAAAACCCGAACTTTAAGAATTTCAAAAACTGTATAAATAAAATTTATAATTAAATTAACTTTTGATCAACATGTAATAAATTTATGTCTCTGATAAAAAGGCAAATCGCCTGGCCATTCTGTTTGTGTCGTCGTGAAATTCGCACGTCGTGAAAGTTACGTTTAAACGGTCTTCATAAGAATTATGGACCGCCCCCGGTCTGTATGCGGTTTATGGACCGGGTGACGTCATATTAAATATAGAAGAGCATATGCAAATGAGGTATAATATCAGAATGTAAACTGACAGTAAGAATACACAAAGAAAATCATTATGATCCTTATCCTGTGTTATAATTTTGTAACAGAAACATTACTACCTTAATTTATCTTACACTACCTACATGATAAAACACCATGCAGTCTAATTTGAGGATCAAGAAGACACCTATCTGCAAAAAGCTGTTTGTTTGAGTCAATATGTATACATACCAACATAAAACTTTGTGAAAACACTCACTTGTCTCAGAGAAATTACCTATATTAAACAATCAATTCAAAGGAATTCTGGTATGGAATGTAGTGATACCTAAAGGTTCACACAATTCAACCATCATCAGGTTTCTTGATAGATTTTTTAAGAAATTTTTAAACACCACATTATGCTTTTCTTTATGTATTTATGAAACTGGTTATAAGATGACCAGGGGCGAAGGTTATAAAGAAATATTCTAATCTCAAACTGTGATCTCAGGTATTTGATTGGTCCGAAACAGGCATAAAATGTGAATTGACCAATGAAAATCCTGAGATTCTAGCTTGATATCAGGAAAAGGTTTTATAACCTCGGGCCAGATTGGAGTAAGTGATATATTACCTGTAGCAGGTATGACTGTCTCTAGATGTGATTGATCTACCTTGACTTTGTCCCCAGAGTCCAACATTTTTATGATAGCTCCATATAAGTCCTCAACTCTCTACAGAGAAAATATAATATATTTAGTATCATACGTAATGAGATTATTCAGGGTACAATGTCCTTCATATATATATACTTGATGGAAACTACCTGAGAAATCTCCTTTGTTTTTGTACCTTGTTCTTGCAGTACATTTTTTTATCATCTGGACATGTCAATTGAAACAGCACACACAGGCTAAGGGTGTTAAACAAACTGTCCTATACCATATTATTTGATACACTTAACTAAATATATTCTGTGCTGAAGAGCTTACGCTTTCTCTACTGATACAGATAAGTTAGAAATATTTGAAAAAATAAAACATAATGCTTGAAATGTACAGTTTCACTACCTGTATAAACTGTGTTGTTACGTCTCTTTTAATGCATACTTTTTGACTAAATCAAGGGCCAGAACTTGTTAATAACAAAACCAAAGAAGCAACACTAAGTCCTAAATTAAATATTAAATTAAAACTCATTATTTTAGGTAAACAAATATTTGGTCAAAATTTAAATGAACAAATATGACAGACTACTTCACAAATAAGGGCTTAACTAAAGGACCTCAGAACTGTATTAAAAAGCTCATAAATTTTACTTTCTTCAAGTATAAGTCTTCCTGTACTATCATGCAAAGAAATCCGGTCTAATATACAAACCTTTACATAAG
This sequence comes from Ruditapes philippinarum, assembly GCF_026571515.1. Classification (NCBI taxonomy): domain Eukaryota; kingdom Metazoa; phylum Mollusca; class Bivalvia; order Venerida; family Veneridae; genus Ruditapes; species Ruditapes philippinarum. The sequence goes on from NW_026855087.1 coordinate 59,973, forward strand.
CTTTCTGCTTGTAATATTTATCACCAAGTTTTTTGGAAATCACTTTCACTACTATATCCTCATGTAACCAATAGTCTTTTCTATTCACTTTTTCTTTTTTCTGCTCTTCAAACTCCATTATTTCATCAAGAGCTGACTTCCTTTTTCCACCAGACTTGGGCATTTTATCTTTTTGGCTTGTTCCAGGCTTATCAGAATGTTTATCTTTTGAAGATGGCATTTTGAAAGGATTTTCTACGGCAAGGGGCCTGCAATTAGAAGCACAACTTAGAATATATATGATACATTGTTCACTACTTTTTCTTTCATACAGCATATTCAGAACACAACACAATATAACTCAATGATGGATAATTATTTCAACAGATCACTTGATTTCAAGCCATCAAAATTTGACCATACTCATGAAGAACTTTAAGGTTTAATTTTTTTTAAATCACAGTGCCAAAAGGAACTAGATTCTAGTAGCCCAGGTGAATATGGCTCAAGTTAGAAACAAGAGGGCCATGATGGCCCTGAGGTCGCTCACCTGTATATAGGCCCCCCCCCACCCCAATTTTTACCCAAGGGCTTTTATTTGTTTATTTGAACAGACTTGGTAGACACCCATAAGAAGAAGTTTCATGCTAAACATCTAAGTTCTAGCTCATTGGTTTTTTTAAAAGAAGATTTTAAAGTTTTTACTATACACATATAGTTAAAAACAATGACATCCCTGGGGCAGGGCCAGTTTTGACCCCCGGGCTTTTATTTGAACAAACTTTGTAGATATTTACTTAAAGATGTTTCATGCTTAATATCTAAACTCTAGCTATTTGGGTTTTTTTCAAAGAAGATTTTTAAGTTTTTGCTATACACATATAAGGAAAATCAATGACACCCCCCCCCCCGGGCGGGGCCAGTTTTGACCCCAGGGCTTTTATTTGAACATACTTGGTAGACACCCATTAGAACATGTTTCATGCTAAATATCTTAGCTCTAGTTCTTTGAGTTCTTTAAAAGAAGATTTTTTAAGTTTTTGGGGCGGGCCAATTTTGACCCCAGGGCTTTTATTTCAACAAACTTGGTAGACACTCATTAGAAGATGTTTCATGCTAAATATCTTAGCTCTAGCTCTTTGGGTTCTTTAAAAGAAGATTTTTTAAGTTTTTACTATATGCATATAGGGAAAATCTATGACTCCCTGGGGCCGGGTCAATTTTGACCCCAGGGCTTTTATTTGAACAAACTTGGTAGACATTCACTAGAAGAAGTTTCATGCCAAATATCTAAGCTCTAGCTCTTATGGTTCTTTAAAAGAAGATTTTTTATGTTTTTACTATATGCATTTTGGGAAAATCAATGACCCCCCGGGGCGGGGCCAATTTTGACCCCAGGGTTTTAATTTGAACAAACTTGGTAGACACTCACTAGAAGATGTTTCATGCTTAATATCTTAGCTCTAGCTCTTTGGGTTCTTTAAAAGAAGATTTTTAAGTTTTTACTATATGCATATAGGGAAAATCAATGACCCCCTGGGGCGGGGCCAATTTTGACCCTAGGGCTTTTATTTGAACAAACTTGGTAGACATTCACTAGAAGATGTTTCATGCCTAATATCTAAGCTGTAGCTCTTACGGTTCTTTAAAAGAAGATTTTTTAAGTTTTTACTATATGCATATAGGGAAAATCAATGACCCCCGGGGCGGGGCCAATTTTGACCCCAGGGCTTTAATTTGAACAAACTTGTTAGACACTCACTAGAAGATGTTTCATGCCAAATATCTTAGCTCTAGCTCTTTGGGTTCTTTAAAAGAAGATTTTTTAAGTTTTTACTATATGCATATAGGGAAAATCTATGACCCCCTGGGGCGGGGCCAATTTTGACCCCAGGGCTTTTATTTGAACAAACTTGGTAGACACTCACTAGAAGATGTTTCATGCCAAATATCTAAGCTCTAGCTCTTAGGGTTGTTTAAAAGAAGATATTTAAAGATTTTTCTTTCGGTTGCCATGGCAACCAGAGTTCTGCATGGAATTAAATTCTTTGGACAATTTTTAAAGGTGACCACCAAAGGAACATTCCTATGAAGTTTGGATGAAATTGGCTCAGTGGTTTATGAGGAGATGTCATTTAAAGCAAAAGTTTACGGACGGACAACGGACGGACAGATGGACGACGGACGGACAAGAATGTGACCACTACAGTGTTAACAAGGATTATCCATATTTGAGCAGTGTGACCTAGTTTTTTACCCAGGTGACCCATATTCAAACTTGACCTAGAAATCATCAAAACAAACTTTCAGACCAATTTCCAGGATACTTGGATCAAAACAGTAGCAACTAGAGTGTTAACAAGATTTTTCTATTTCTAGCTCCCGTGACTAGTTTCACATGCTATTTCGAACTCATCCGAGCAATTACCTAGACAAGCATCCTGACCAAGTTTGATGATAATTGAGTAGAAAATGTGACCACTAGAATGTTAACAATGTTTTTCCAAATTTGGGCGGTTTGACCTAGTTTTTCATCCAAGATGACCCATGTTCGAACTTGACTTAGAAATCATCAAAACAAACTTTCAGACCAATTTACAGGATATTTGGATCAAAACAGTAGAAACTAGAGTGTTAACAAGATTTTTCTATTTTTAGCTACTGTGACCTAGTTTTTCATCCGAGATGACCAATAATCGAACTCATCCAAGCTATCACCTAGACAAACATCCTTACCAAGTTTGATGATGATTGAGGCAAAATAGTGACCTCTAGAGTGTTAACAAGGTTTTTCTATTTTAAGCTCAGGTGACCTAGTTTTTCATCCAGGATTACCTATGTTCTAACTCATCCAAGCTATCACCTAGATAAGCCTCCTGACCAAGTTTGATGATGATTGAGGCAAAAATGTGACCGCTAGAGTGTTAACAAGGTTTTTCTACTTTTAGCTCCACTGACCTACTTTTTCATCCGAGATGACCCATGTTCGAACTCATCCAAGCTATCACTTAGACAAGCTTCCTGGCAAAGTTTGATGATGATTGAGGCAAAAATGTGACCGCTAGAGTGTTAACAAGGTTTTTCTATTTTTAGCTCTGGTGACCTACTTTTTCATCCGAGTTGACCCATGTTCGAAATCATCCAAGCTATCACCTAGACAAACATCCTGACCAAGTTTGATGATGATTGAGGCAAAAATGTGACCTCTAGAGTGTTAACAAGGTTTTTCTATTTTTAGCTCCGGTGACCTAGTTTTTCATCCGAGATGACCCATGTTCGAACTCATCCAAGCTATCACCTAGACAAACATCCTGACCAAGTTTGACGATGATTGAGGCAAAATTGTGACCGCTAGAGTGTTAACAAGGTTTTTCTATTTTTAGCTCTTGTGACCTAGCTTTCATCCGAGATGACCCATGTTCGAACTCATCCGAGCTATCAACTAGATAAGCATCCCGACCAAGTTTGATGATGATTGAGTTGAAAATGTGACCGCTGGAGTGTTAACAAGGTTTTTCTATTTTTAGCTCCAGTGACCTAGTTTTTCATCCGAGATGACCCATGTTCGAACTCATTCGAGCTATCACCTAGACAAGCATCCTGACCAAGTTTGATGATGATTGAGGCAAAAATGTGACCGCTAGAGTGTTAACAAGGTTTTTCTATTTTTAGCTCCGGTGACCTACTTTTTCATCCGAGATGACCCATGTTCGAACTCATCCGAGCTATCACCTAGACTAACATCCTGACCAAGTTTGATGATGATTGAGGCAAAAATGTGACCTCTAGAGTGTTAACAAGGTTTTTCTATTTTTAGCTCTTGTGACCTAGTTTTTCATCCGAGATGACCCATGTTCAAACTCATCCGAGCTATCAACTAGATAAGCATCCTGACCAAGTTTGATGATGATTGAGGCAAAAATGCGACCGCTAGAGTGTTAACAACAAAATGTGAACAGACGACGGACGACAGACAATCATCGATCCTAAAAGCTCACCCTGAGCATGCTCAGGTGAGCTAAAAATAATACAAGTAGTTTTTGTAAGCAAATTAAAAATCACATAGACTTACTTTGGAACATCTACTTTTTTTGCTGCTCCAAGCGAGACTACCACTGAAGTACAGAAAATAACACAATAACATTGATAATACATGTACTATAATTCAGCTGCTTACTAAAAATACTGTTAAAGTACTTATTTCAGCAGGCTTAATATTCTGTGATTTTTGTTTAAATAAGGGGTTTTTAATTTCTGCTTATCTTATTTCTTTGGTGTCATCATTCTCGTATTATTCCTGCATTTTGATTAAAATATTTGTACAAAATAAGCCAAAAAACAGTTTATTATTGCAGGTTTTATAGCCCATTTCACCAGCCTTTCGTAATTTATCGGAAACATTCGTAGACACGCATCACGTGGGAGGTAAAGTGCTAATATGTTTGACCAATGAAATACTGGTTCTCGAGTGTACATGTATTGTTTATATTTACGATAATGGCGGGTGATTCAGCGGCTGATGAGCGAGTGTCTATTGAATTAAAAAATGCTTATTCTTCTGGAAAACTCCCACAAACACTTTCATTTTGGTGTACGGACATAATCCCCTTCAGTCAAAATCCCTACTTTCATTTTTTAAACTACTTTCTGATGTCAAATTTAAACATTTCATTATCAGAATCCAATGGATTATCCTCCGCATCAGTCTCAAATGTAAGCTCAAATGCTGACGATTTCTGATTGGCTAATATTTAAATATTCTCGGGGAATACCTTGAAAACAACCAATGATTTACGACACTACAACGTGGCGACCGGGAAGTAAAGCAAGTCTTATCTAGCCGCATATATGTGGCATGCAGGACAGGTGTAAAGTCGATATCGACTCGTTATCGTGGCGTTAGGTATAGGAGAGAAGTTTAAACTGATGCATTATCGTCAATGAGTTAACTATGCAGTATAACGCATATTTCTCGAAATATTTCAACTTTGTGATAAGAATCCGCCATGTAAATTTCCTTTGTTTATTTTTATGTTACTATTATTAGTAATAGATTGTACATGCATCCATCAGCATTTGATTGGTCAGTTGATTATATGCTTGGAATCTGATCGTAGCACTTCGCTAATTTACGTGAGAAATCGTAGTGAAATGGGCTATTATAATAACAAACAAAGGTATCCTTAAATATATTTTAAAATGAGAAAATTAAAACAGTGGAACAAGCCAAGTAACAATTTTTTCTAATCTTTTATTCAAGACGGATACATAAAGAAAATCCCAATATTGTTAATCTCTACAAAAGACAATAACATACATGGTAATGTAATAATACAATACCAGTAGTCCATATATTCCAACATAAACAAGGGAAAGGCTTAAATTTCTGTGTTTTTTAAACTGCAGTTTCGTTATGAACCGCAAAAATAAGTTTCTCCCAGAAAAAAATACTTATACAGTATGCCCAAGTAGGCATGTCATTAAATACTACAGTCAAGTCTAATTAAAATTTTTGGTAGTTTTGGTGAAGAAGTGCAGATATATGACCAAATTACGATAATAGGCCATTTCTTTTGTTATTTTCTTTCGTTTAATGAAGGATCATTGGCCCCTTATTCTATTGTTACAGAATGAATTCTATTGTTCAATTTTTAATCTATTTACAGTTAGATGGCCCTGAATGGTCACATGAAAAGTGGAAAAGTTATCAAAGGTCTAACACTACATAAGAATTTACACTGTCCTAGAATTTAACTCATAATAAAAGAAAGAAAGAACGTGTGGCTAAAAATCAGCAACTATGAGTTCAAACCCAAATGTTTTTGCTGCAAAATGAAGATATATTTTTTGGAAATCTAGCCTCATTCATCTTACACACTTAATGAAATTACAATACTGTCTATTTATTTGAATAAACAAGAAGAAATATGCGCATAGGACATGGATGCCCCATATTTCACTGTTTTGTCAGTCAACACACAGGCAGCATGACAGCAATATCAAATAACAAACCTTTTTCATCTTCACTTTCTCTTTTAAGTTCTGTATATTCTGACTCCTTCACATTTTTCTCAGTTTTTGCTCCTCTTTCTACCTGTTCCTGTATTAACTTGGCCATTCTCTCGTTATCATCCATGTCCATCCGTTCTTTTACTTTATCTACATACAACAGTAAAACATACAAAATATATGTAGCAAAAAAACCCAAAAGGTTTCATGATGCAGATTGAGAGGCAGCCGACTTAAGTACCCCTCTCAATCAGTGTTAGAAGTTGTAGTGCTGCATTAAAACATATGTAAATGCTGTCAGAAAACTGCTATTGCTTATATGAGACATTGCTTTTTTTGTTTTCTGTTTTATTTTGATTATCATGAATTGAGCCAGAAAATCTTTAACAAAGTTATAAACATTTCAAGATCAAGATTCTGTTCCCCACTTAAAATAATGATTAATAACTACCAATAATTTGATGAAAATAAACATGTTATTGATACAAACTATAGACAGATGACATTCAAAGGGAAACAACACATAGTGTGACATGTTATCACATAAACTTACTTTGCTCCATTTTACGTATAGTTTCTGGATCTCTATCTATGTATTTGACAAACCATCCTTTCTCTGTATAATCTACCTCACATAATCCTGAAATATATTTATAGTTTTATTGTCAGGTATACAGGTAACAAACAAGTATTCAAGGTTATATTTATGTAAACAACTTCAATGGTGTACAAAGAACAAAATCCAGCTGAAAACTAAAATTCATAAAATGGAAGTATTAAATCTTAAGGAACAAAATCCAGCTGAAAACTAAAATTCATAAAATGGAAGTATTAAATTTTAAGGAACAAAATCCAGCTGAAACTAAAATTCATTAACCGGAAATTTTAAGTTTATCCGTAACTCAAGCCAAATGGTCATATAAATGCTGACTGAATGACACATAATGATTTAAAAATTGAATATCTATGCTACATTTCACTGTGGCATCAAAGTGCTTGTGTTGATACTGACAAAGGGAAGTTAAATCTATTTAAAAAAAAATTGTTTTGATGTCAATCAAGTGATCCATGAAGCAAGGCCATCGTCAATGGGTCCGGCCTTGGCCGGACCAATATTTTGGCCAAAAATGAGTAAAAAAAAAAAAAACAAAAAAAAAACAAAAACGCATCGCTGATTAGCAATTTGGCACTTAACTGGCCCCTTATGCAATGCGCGGTAATATACAAACATGATGCGAAGAAACAACTGCACACAATTAATTGACCAGGTATATGTAGGAGTCCTACGAAGTCAAGTTCGAGAACTTTTTCGGTGTAATGCTCGCACACGACATCCTAGCATTGACAGACAACCTCAGCAAATCTCCTCAACAGTTTCACTGTCAGCATCCGAGGGCCAGCGGCTAGCAAAGTGGACTCTATATAGCTTGATAGACATGAGGTCAGACGACAGTTTTGATTCTTTATGGATTAAACTTCAAAGTGAGAGTGATCGCGTCGGTGTTAACGATATTAACATCTTAGATGAGCAGCTTCAGCTGCTACGTTCACATTTTGACAAATCAGAAAATAGTACTGTTACTCTACCCGACATTTTGAAAGTTGCGTCAGAACAGTCGGTGCTAGAACGAGCACTGTTCTCTGAGGTTGTTGTGTTGTTTAAGATTTTGTTAGTAATGCCTGCTACGAAAGGACATTCTCGGCGTTCAGAAGAATTAAGACATACCTGAGATCGACACTGTCTCAAGTACGTTTGAACAATCCACAGGAACTTGAAATTCTATCAATACTAATCTGTTAATGATAATATCCAAAATATAACCGTTTATTTATACTGTATAGGGGGTACATTTTGGATATTATCATTAATATTGATAGAATTTCAAGTTCCTGTGAACAATCTAATGGTGTTAACTGGACAGATCCACTCAACGTACATGTAATTGCCGATGAGTTCACTACTACCAGAGAACGACGGCGATGTGTTTTTGGAAAATTTACATAAAATGAGACTCTTTGTTGTGTAAGATTATTGGTAACAAAAAACAAGCTACTGCTAAACAAAAAGTGGTTATTGTTGACTCGTTATGTACTATTCTTCCATTATGTCATCGATTGTTATTTAAGCTTATACCATTGTGTGATTTATGCTAAACAATAATCCACTTACTGTAATATTTCTTTTTAATCATCAGATAAAAATGCATCTAAAGAATTATAATAACATCAGTTATTGTTTATTTTTCATTTGCCAAATATCAATTACATGTATTCATCTTTTATGTACACCTGTCCGTCCGTCATGCGAACCTTAAATTTCACCCTTAAAACTTACGACGCACTTGAATCTGTAAAAAATCGTTGAAATATTACTATAACATGTACTAGCGGCATGCTGTAAACTGTGCCAAATATACTGGAAAACGCCCCTGAGAGCATCCTAGAATAAAAAAATTTCCGGGGGAGCATGCCCCCGTACCCCCCTACATTCTACCTTTAACCAATCAAATTGGCCGCACCAATCACAAAATCGTGACGACGGGCCTGTGAAGTGGTGCTAAACAAAAAGAATATATTTAATATTTGCTGTATTTAACAACAACATTTTCAAGATGACCAGAATTTTGAATAAAAGCATAAATTCATTCCTGTACAATATATGTCACATGTTAAGGTTTTTTTTTGCCTGGATTAAAGATGCACCATTACTGTACTTATTACTTTTCAGCATCTTCAGATAGACATGGCATACACCTTCGTGCATTGTTTCTGAAACAACATGTATCACAAATTTTCCTCAAGCTAAACTAGATTATGTCAAGTCAAATAGTTTATTGACATAAACATTTTATAAACATGTTCATCGCCAAGTTTTATGATAGGCGGTTTATAATTTAACATAAACATTTGTATATACAAGTACATTCATTAATTTTGTGAATAAATACATGTACAAAACATACATAATAATTACAGAAAAGTATGATGATGGATTTGACATAATTGTACATGTACCTTCTTTTCCGAGCCACTTTACAAAATCTGTCAATGTTTCCCATTGTGTAGAGTTCATGTGAGTGTGGTCTCGTTCAGCTATATATTCCTGATATACAATATTACACTGTACTCTCTTAGTACCAAACCTTCGCCTCAATAACTCCACGTAACCATCTCTAAAATCTCTATAAATAAAGAAATAAAATAAATGTGTTGTCAGAAATTTGTTAAAAATAAATAGCTAATAGATCTTTTTAAGATATTATATACTGAAATAAATGGAAGAAATGAAGATAACTATACTAAAAAGAAAAGGAAAATCAACAGTGGTGTACTAAAAGTTAACAAACAAAAAAATGCTCTTGAGACTTGGGTCTTCTTTGACACATTTTGTACTAAGTATTTAGATTTGTTGAAACTAATGTTTGCTTTAAAGGGTATAAAGTTATATAGGAATTGCAACAAAAAAATATGCTTGCAAAAAAGTCACAAAATGAACAATGGAATATTTTATTAATTTAAAATCTTCTGATAAAAACCAATTAGGGTATAAAAATATAGAAATTACACCATTTCGTCATTTCATATAAAATAACTTCAATTCTTTATTTAATTAAAAACAATAGCTTTATGTAATACACTTACTTAGAAAATGTGTCTACATATTCATCAGGATTTTCAGCAAACAGCAACAACTGTCGCTGGTGGGATTCTGACATCATGTGACATTTGAAACCATTCTGAAATATGCAAATAAGTTAACAATTTAAATATGCAAATAAGCAAACAATTTAAATATGCAAATAAGTAAACAATTAAAACATTCTCACACTTGTAATCAAGATAATTCTCTAGCCAGCCCGCATAGCTCAATCGGTTAGAGCGCGAGACTTGTAATCTCGACATTGTGGGTTCGATTCCCGGGCTGGCCAACTAAAATTACTAATCAGTCTTTTGGATGAGACTTTAAATCGAGGTCCCGTGTATGGGTGCTTAAACACTTGGCACGCTAAAGAACCAGGAGAAGCTTCTGGAAATTGGGGCAATCTTTCTGTATCTGTAATTGCACTATCCTCCAAAAATCTAAAATGGACTAATACTCTTCTGGGGACTCGCCCATATGGGCAACCGGTGGCGAGTAAAAATAAACCGCAAATACACATGACAAAGATAATTCTTTTAGCTATTCTATCACTGAATTGTTATCTTAAGGGCATATAAAATAATTGCTAAATATGAAGTTCAAATCTTGCAAAAAATTCTTATCTTTAAAACATTTGAAACAGTTTATTATCTCTTTACCCAACAATTTATGGCAAAACTGAGTCAATTATAAGTCACTGAATGAGTAATTCTGTCTGCCATCCTTATAAAGTTTACCTTTTATAAGAAGATAATTTAAATTAAAATATATAAATTATAAAACATAATTTAACTAAAAATTTCAGAATTCAAAAAGTTTTAATCATTACAAGCCAAATGTAAAGATGATGTTGTTATAAAGTTTTCATTTTAAGCAATTTTTTTGATCCGATAATATAAGCGAAAACTCAATTGTTAAAAAGCATCGTAGCACAAATCTGTAGAAATTATATGAAGATTTGTATCTATTATTTTATTAAGACTTTGAACTCAGTTAGTGTATTTTAATACACCTGTTAAAATCGATTAATTCTTGTGAGTTATAAAGTTTTTATTTGTATCAAGTTGACCTCTGGTCATATCAACTTATCTCATTGGTTTTAGACTTCTGATTGGATTTATTTTAATTAAATATTATTATTGAAATTTCCGGCTTGGGTTTTTTTTTGTTAAAACATATTAAAGTTAAAATTCTCCTCCCTTACCTAACAATCAGCTGGAGGAGAAGTCACCTCCCTAAAAATTTGGACTAGCTCCCAAACCCCTTTAAAATTCTATTTCTTCAAAACGAAAAAACATAAAACCCTTTTGGGGAGATCACAATTTAAACTATTCCCGGTTGTAGGCCCCAAATTTAAAATTTTATACTTAAATTCATCTCGAAAATTGCTTCTGACACTCTACAAAACCACCCTTAACTTTTAAGGTTTCCCTTTTTCCTTTAAATTTGTGGCAAAATTTCCCTTTGGGGGCAAAAACCCGCCCTTCTCCTTTCCCATTGCAGAGGATTTGTCCTGTCAGCTGTCTTAAAACCTAAGAAATAGATAGTTTACATGTTATTGTTTAATCAATTTTTCACTGACAGACTGATACTTGTGAGTACATAATCATTTTGTCATATAGCACTACCTGCTGACACAGTTACTGTGGACCATATAATGAAAATTATAAATTGTAACATCTGCTGCCAGCTTAAATAATGAGAACCATCAAAATTTGTAACCAAGAACATTTTTTATTAACAACCTTTAACCTTTTCCTGGCCTCAGTAGACAAAATTAGTAACAGTCAAGGTATTAAACTCCTTGATCTAATGATCTATGCAAATCTTCATGTTTAGTACCACTTGTTAATGGTAGAATTGGCGATACATGTTTACAGTATATGTAGTACAAATTCAGGGTCTTTCAAATTGGAATCTTTTTTAAAGACAAAAAAATATATCAACAGTTCAAATAGTCCTATAACAGAAGACGTTCGGTTAGTACTACGTACACTCCACCAACGTTATATTGACTCCTTTATAAGTTCCTTAAGCAAAACGTGCAGCGATTTTGAACCACTACATAAACTATTATAACTCAATAATTATACTTTATTTTTACTAAAAATACACAAAAAATATTAAATATAAACCTTTTTGCATAAATGTGCAATAAAAGAAATAAATGGCTCATCTACGAATGCAAGTATATCCAATCCAATACAATCTATTCCACTTTTACCAATATATACATTCGGCCATGTTACCTGTATATAATTACATGTGGTGTAATACAAATCCTGATATACTGTAAACAAAATTAATTTCCCTTTCTTTTTTTTTTTGTAGCACATTTATGCAGAAATGTTTAAAGCAACACACCTCCATATTCATGCTAATTTTCATGAAACTTTTGAAAATGTATTTGAATGTGTTATATTGTGAAGTAACCAAAAGGAAGCAATTTACACATTATCAATGGCACTTACAAACCATGTAAATTACCAAAAAGTGGTCAAAATATGCATAAATAGCCTTTACTGCATTAGTAATGCAGTAGAAATATAAATTGTAGTTGTAAATACTGAAAAAATCAGTCATTAATCGCACATAATATGTAAAATATTACTTGAATCTTGCAACTTATTAATTTTCCTTACATCTTAGTGTTTGATTTTAATGAAATATTTTGACTCATCTGGAGGCATGTTACTTTAAATTTATTGTCTGCATACTCTTTGACTCAAAATATTGTTTTTTTTAGTAAATTACGACAGTTTATGCTGCGCTTCAAAATCGCTGCATGTTTTGCTAAAGGAACTTATGAAGGGGTCTGTAAATAAGACGTTGCAATGTATATCTTGTTCCCATATTTTCGGGTGTCAATTCCGCTTGCAAATGACAGGTCATGCGAATGATTCGACTATCCAAAAAGCAGTCAAGTTATCGCTGACACTTGTTTCTACTAATTACTATCATTAGAATGTGTTCTAAACATATAAAACACATAACTGGAGATAAACATTCATAACAAGGTTTTTCTAATATTGTAAATTTGCAATATTTTCCCAGAAATACAAATAACAGACAAAAATTATTGTGTCGAATTTTCCAGTCCTATATCTGCCACAGTTGTTGACCTTGCAAGTTCCATTGCAGTAAGCACTTTGTTTTGTATAATGCACAACAAAAGTTTGTCGCAACATATTAATTTATGTTAAATTAAAATTCAATTAAGAGCATCTAACAGATGTTTTTTCTATTAAGAATTTTACTACCTGATTGCTAGGCAGTGTATGCTTATTTACACTTTATTATTCTTGGAAACTATTCCTCCTATCTTGAAAAAAATAATAAACAAAGTTAATATTCCTCAATAATAATAATATTATAATAATAAGTCATGCCATAACTTTCCAGACATCCGGGAAAGTCCAGGAAATAAGGTGTCTGTCCAGGAGATAATTTATGTCCTAATAAAAAAAAAATCTAAAATGATATACTTTGTAGCCAGAAATTTTACATTTTTAAAAAATCTTATTGTCAAGTTTTTATTTACTATTCTAGAATGCTTATAACGAACAATTATCCCCATACAGCATTGCAATATACAGTAACTGGTGACACTAATCCTTTAATTGATAAATTTATGTGCCCCTTCCAACAAACAATTATTGGCAATAATTTTGATCAATTAAAAGATTAATTGTTAACCCCCTGTGGCTTCTTGAGCACAGGTGTCTTACACTGTAATTAACAACTAGCCATCATAAATTTAATCCGCCTGCAGGCAGTTATTAGTGGTCAAACACCATGAAAATTGCTGCTAAATATGAGGTGATGAAATCTACAGGATTCAGCTAATGTTTCAGGTAAACGACATGACTAATTGTTCTTACTTAAAATAGCTTTATTCTATTCTATGACTGATAGAATTTATGATGCCATAATACTTTAAAAAAGATAGAAACACTGTTAATAATTATTGACATTTTGTCTTGTTTATGTTGTCAGAAAATTTGCAAGTTGTAAATACCGGTAATATAGGTTGTATGCCACTATGTAAATTCTATAAACAATACGGTTGCTGATCAATGCCCCACCTCCAAATGAAAAGTGTCCCGGAAATGAGCCTAAAAATTATGGCATGTATGTTTTAAGCATATTCTCAAACATGGAGCTAATATACAGCCATATTGAATTCCCGGAGGTACATTGACAAAAAAGACGAATCATTTTCTACTTTTATAAGAAGCAATAGTTATTTATTCTTAAACATACAATACACACTTTTCCATACAAATATTTCTCCGATGAAAATCCATGTTGGCAATGTAAACATTAATTCAAGGATATCGCCAAAGTTTAACGAGAGCGCGAAAATCGGAGACTAGTGGGAAAACCCGATTATCACGGAAGTGCGCAAAGGATTGTGGGTCTGAAACTGACTATCATCTGTTTTCAGAGCTTCCTATCCGTTGTATATATATCTGTGTCTCAACTACACAGCAACAAAAAAAAGAAAAAAAACAAAAAGAATCTTCGCCAAGAATTCAACACCAGGCTTTACTGGTTGGGGACCACCAAAACAGGACAACCACCAAACCCGGACAGCCCAAAGATGCTTAATTAAGTATTTTCTCTGTTCAGTGGTTGTCAGTCACTTATTTATCAACAATAAATGCATGTTTCTTTTAAAATTAAGTAAATAAATTTATTTCAATCTCCGTAAATGGTAATATTTTAATGTCTATTCCAAGAATGTTGACGTTGAAATTTGGGGGTCAAGAAAGCAATGCCTGACCTCATATACCAGCTATTATCATTTGCAGAGTGAATAATAGAATATCCAAAACTTCAGCATTTGTTGCGTCGTAGTACTAACGAAAACTATGTTCAAAAATATAAATTTATGGATCACTTACCTCTTCACGTAAGAATTTAAAATGTGGTATCGTAACTGTGTTTTCTTCTATGAAATTAAGATATTTTCACCTTATATGAAACCTTTTACCAGAAAACGATTTTACTTGTCCAAGATCTAAGATTTAAAACATCATGTATCAGAAAATATTTTCCAAACAAAAAAGTGTTACAAATGGCCTTTCTATTCAAAGGGGAGTAACTATTCTTGTATTTGTATGACTCCACGAAATGAGCATTTTCGGGAAAAGAAATAAAAAGATGAAACGATGGTGTCAATAAATAATGTCGATAAAAACTTAAATCAAACAATATATAAGATACAAATATAGATAAGTACAAAATTGTCTCGTTATTTTTGTTTGAACGACAAACATTGCAAGAGAGACAACTACAACAATAAGATTTTACAAATATTCAGTTATTATGTACCTTTTATAAAATGATGTACAGCAGAATCACCGTGGATGAACAAGTTTTGTCACGTGACCACAAATGCAAACGTCGATTTGTGATTTTGGCATACACGGACCCGATTTCAGGTAATCATTTGCAGATATCTTTTTTTCCACTGCGAACACAAAAATAAGACATAGACCGTAGGACCCGGCGTAAATTAAGCTTTTATTTTATGTGAGTAGTCATTACTAGACTTAAGTAGTTTTTTAGAACACTTCGACACAAATTTTCTTTTTTGCAAGGCAAACGCCGATAGCTTTTTATCTTTTCTGATATTTTTTGTTCACTAAAAACCCATGTAGAGGGAAAATAATAGAAGATATATTTTTTACAAGAAATTCTCGTCCCTAACTTATTAATAATTCCATTGGCATGGTTATATTCGATATAAACACATGTTTTTTCACTTAGTGTCGATTTTGCAAACGTCGTTTGATCATGAGAAATATGCAAACGTCGGTTGGTCATTTGAAATATATACAAGCGCCCGTTGATGTCTTTTTGAACGCTGGACTATATTGTGTTTGCTTAATTAAATTTAGTTTGTTTTTTATTTCAGATGGCGAAGAGGAAGTCAAAACTTGCGTTGCATCGCCCAAAACGCAAACATAAATCTTATCAAGTTGGACATTTTCACACCGGCGAAGATTTTTCCCCCAAGCCATCATCACTGAAAAAGCGTAAATTTTCACCAAGAAAATCACCGTTCGCACAAACATACCGTTCACCTTTATATAAAAGTAAACGCCTCGGACGAAAACTCACGCCAAAGCCAACACCAAATTCAAATAGAACGTAAACTTTCACCACTGCAGCCATCATTGAGGTCTCCACTTTATATTGCCGAAAACCCTTCAGCCACGGTGAATTTATATGTGAACGGCCTGAAGAAAACCATATTATTCTAAATTAGGGCTTGTATACTTAACGACTTGAACTGTTGTTTAACACAAATGTAAATAGTCCTGGAGCTTACTATAAGCATGTATATTTATAATGAATCAAAGGGCTGCAAGTTCTGTGGTATTTTCTGATCTTTGCAATCTAAATCGTACTGTATATCTGTATGTATTTTCCTGTCTAAGTTTATTTTTATGTATTATAATCAATTTTGCACGGCACCAGAGTTTTATACATAGTTGCATCAAAATATCATTTATGTTAATTTTTTACGACAGCTACACTTTATCCTTGCTTACACACCTCCTCTATTGTTTGTTACAGGTCTATATTTTTCGGATAGACCTGTTTAAACAAAAGAAAGTCCGTTATGATGTCTATCTTTTGCACGTGCACAGGTCTGTTCTAGTCAGACAAACCCGGTCATGAAATACACGTGAAAAAATAGACCTGCCTATGCGCAGACAAAGAAAACATGAAATGCAATCAAATATTAAAACTCTTTTAACTAAGAAATTATTCTAGCATCCCTATATTCAATCTTTGAATAAAAAAATGGGTAGCATATCAAAGTTAGGACACATTTAACATTTATTTAATCGCGTCATTTTTAAAGTAATAGTTATTCTGTAATTAAGTTCATAATATAACAAAATGGACGCTTCAAGTTCATATCTATGAAACTATATAGCAGAAATCACAGCATACTCATTACGATTTAAAATGTTTATAAAGTTATAATTGATTTAGTTTAAAAACATTTTATGATGAACGATCATATTTATTCCAGAACACTTTATAATCTGCTACATAAGATATAGTTTCGGTTCATGTATCTTACACTTGCCAACAATATACATATGTAAGTCTTTCGTGTCTGCTAGGTATCCACACATTGCCCTTCGGACAGTTGCCCCCCTCGAAAGTGTGCCCCCTTTTTGCAGTGGCGGTCATTTGCCCCCTCTTATCTTTGGAAGGGGCGGACATTTGCCCCCCCCTCCCTGTTCAAAAATATATTTTATTGTTGAATTGTTTGCTACCATAATTCATCGCCTATTGTGGAAATTTCATGGTGCTTAAATACACAAAAACTCGCGCAAATTTGTGAAAGTCAAAATAGCATCCATAAACAAATAATACTAAAAAATCTATGCACAAATGACAAGTGACAAATCACAAGGGAAAAGAGGGGGCAAACATCCGGAGGGCAACTGTCCGGGGCAAATGTCCTAGAATCTGCATTGTCTGATACGAAATACTGTCAACATTCATTCTTTAACACACCTTCTATTACAGTCTGTTTACTTTATTATTGTATATATTTCAAATGACCAACCGACGTTTGCATATTTCTCATGATCAAACGACGTTTGCAAAATCGACACAAAGTGAAAAAACATGTGTTTATATCGAATATAACCATGCCAATGGAATTATTAATAAGTTAGGGACGAGAATTTCTTGTAAAAAGATATATCTTTTATTATTTTCCCTCTACATGGGTTTTTAGTGAACAAAAAAGATTAGAAAAGATAAAAGCTATCGGCGTTTGCCTTGCAAAAAGAAAATTTGTGTCGAAGTGTTCTAAAAAACTACTTAAGTCTAGTAATGACTACTCACATAAAATAAAAGCTTAATTTACGCCGGGTCCTACGGTCTATGTCTTATTTTTGTGTTCGCAGTGGAAAAAAAGATATCTGCAAATGATTACCTGAAATCGGGTCTGTGTATGCCAAAATCACAAATCGACGTTTGCATTTGTGGTCACGTGACAAAACTTGTTCATCCACGGTGAGAATACAGCAGCAGCAACACAAAATTCATTTGGGATTTAGCGTGGATAAGGGTACTGGCCAAGATGTAATATAAAGCTTGTTGTATTTCTATATAGGCCTATATTTTGGTTAAATACAACACGTTCTGGGACAACACTCCGTTTCAAAGCCTGTAAATGTTTATTTATACTTAGTATATTTTTGAACTGATTATTTTCTGTAATAATAGGCCTGATTATATTTTTTTAACAAACTACCTTTTCATATTCTTATTCTTACAGTACTCAGTTGCATCTCTGTTTGAATGTCTAATATGTATTTTATATTTAGTTCCAGATATTTCAAGCATACTTTTTTACCCCTGTCCTTGTATAAATCCATCCTAAATTTATATACCCATTGCATGCATCAGATTCTTATTGCTTTTTGTGATAAAAACAAAGACATATACACAGGAAAAACTTACCCATCAAACAGGTAATTAACGTCGTTGTATACCAAAGTAAATCAATTTTAAATTGTTTGGTATCGTGCCTTGTACAAGTAACTTAAACATAAGTTTCTCTCTTAAACATCATATTAATCAATTATTCATCCACGCGTCACAAGGACAGTAGAACGATCGATATTATTCATGATTATACCGCAGATTATAATGATTGTTTTGAAAAGTAACTAATAAACGTAAAATAACAAATAACTTTGAAATGCTTTAACATGTTATGCATCCAAAAATAATCATAATTTTTAAGTATAAGTCAAGCCCAAAGTCATGTATACATTCAAGATTTCTGCATACAACAGTGTTCACAATTTGTTCCAAATTTATATTCTGTCCGCATTTCTCCAAATGAACACAACATGTAAGCTACAAGGTTGATATATCAGGTTTATTTTTATTTTCGAAGCAAAGGATTTATTATATAGTTATCTCTTCCTTTATATTAATTCATAAATGAAATGGTAATAATGACATGAAAAGTCAAGGTTGATTATTTGAATTAAAAATTTATCATCACTTGCAAAATTATATAATACTGTAAATATGTAATTTTTTTTATGTAGTTTTGGTACGATGTATTTTGAAATTCTTGCTATTAAACGTATCACGTTTCATAGTTCGATGATGCGTGTTTTCTATTTATAAACTTTCATTAGTAATCAAGCGTGAGAGAAGTACACATTATAGCTACTTACATACATGTACATGTACACGTACAAGGTTAGAAATAAGACCGACTTTGTAGTACTAAGGTCATGATAATTTAGGTATGTAAATTTTGTTAAACAGGTGATTTGTACTGTTTAATGATAATTATTGATGTTATATCATCCTAACTTTATGTCACATTATTTCACCTTAAAATGCGGTTAACATATGTTGTATAAAAGATATATATAGTTGTTAGGGTTATCCTTGTATCAAAGTCCAACTCGTATCTATTTTAAATTGTGTTGATCAAAAAGATTTCAAATTGTTTATGAGAATGTGACATGCGTATTAATAGAATAGCTGTCATCCTAAAATTAGTATAAATCATTAAACATAGCCTTGTTTAAAGGGAAATAAGTTTGGATTTTATACTTCACATGACAATTATGATGGAGGATACAGTTATGCGGAAAAGAAAACATGTTAAAAAGTTAAATTGTGAAAATGATAGTTCGAATAAATCTAAATCAGAAGGACTGTTATTAGAACCGTCACGTGATAGGTGTTATTCATCGACATCTTCTAGCGAGTTCGACAGTGGCGTTGATGATGTCAGACCACATAAACCGAAGAGAAGTCTTTCAGAATATGCCAAGAAGCGGAAGGTATTTCGATTTTATTTTCACTTTCTTTCCTTGTTAAAACGTAGTCTTAAGTCAAATAATATTGTTTTATTATCTAATATTATGAGGTTATTATACATTGTTGACTTTTTTTGCTGTCAAACCTATATTGCACGAAACGAGGCGAATTGATAATACTGAATCCGAAAATAATTTCTGTAAGAACAAAACGTAGTTTAAACGCTTAAAAAATCATGGATTATATTGTATAAGGTGTAAAATAAATTCGTTTATTTAAAGTTAAAATTACTACTGCCAACATGTAGGCCAACATACAATCATATCATTTCGATAATTGTAAGGTTTTATTTTGGTTCGAAAAATAATCACATTTTGAGTATTTAATTTATATCTTTTAGAGGCCTTTGGTTAGACGGAATTCCGCACCAGAGAACCACAGCACATTTTCGGATATTCTTTCCGGCTCCCGTCGCATGGTTACAAGTGCTGAAGATTTTGTAAAACATGTCATTGAAGCCGGATGGAATCTTGTACATCATCACCACCTTCCAGACTGGTTACAGGACAATGAATATCTGTTGTTCGGACATAGACTTCCGCTTAATTCGTTCCGAGCATGTTTTAAATCTGTATTCCAGATCCATACAGAAACAGGAAACATTTGGACACATCTACTTGGTAAAATGGTTTTCAAATATATAATTTACTTGTTGAAGTATACTACATAAAACATTATAGTTGAAGTAAAAATAAACTTTTTCGGTTTACAGTTTATATTCAAAATACATACATGTATTTCTTTACATGTTCATTTTTTCAATGCTGAATAAACAATGGTTTTCGTATTTCGTAGAAGTATTCCTTTAATACCAAAAGCAATACAAAAGATCATACCATGTCAATATTTTTCTTTATTTTTTCATTTTGTTTTATCTTTTGTGAGTATGAAGCATTCATTTCAAATTTTTATATTCTGCATTTTTATTCATATATGGAATCACAACACCGAAAGACGCAGCCATGCTCATATAATTGCATGTTAAACAAGAATTTAAATAGTTAATGTGTTGAAAACGAAAGCTTGGGCTATAATTTGGACAACACTGTTTAACACCGATTTGTCCTAGTGCATATAAAGGATAAAGGGTTCAAGACTAAAAAACAATGTATGTTGGTTACTGAAAAATGCCTAAAACAATGATTATGTCTTCTATTAAAGAACTAAAACAATATGCAAATTGCAAATTTATTTATGTTGTGACACATAGGACATATCTATACAAGAAAGACAAGAAAGAAATGCTTATAACGATATTTAACTAATATCATTTTTCAATAAAAAGTACATGTTTTGCCATGTAAATGTATAGCTACTTTATTTATTATAGGTATGATAGCGTTTATAAGTATAGCAGCCTATACTCTCAGCAGTAGATACATTGACTGGATGTGGCAGGACATCACCGTTCATAGTATATTCTTTGGAGGAGCCATTTTATGCCTTACCTTCTCCTGGGTCTTTCATACAGTGTTTTGCCATTCTGAAAATGTCAATAGATTGTTTAGCAAGTAAGTTTGTAAAATGTTTGGAATGGGTAATAAGGAATATTATAAACCAAACATATTCTTGGTGCAAAGCAAAACATTTCTGCTTGATGCAAATTCATTTTGTTTTTTATAAATAATGAGGCGATGTAATGTGAATGTAATGTTATTCATAGACATAAATTGAATTACAGTTGCAAATACTTGAAACAATTTGTTCTTTGAAAACATTTGGATAAAACGACATGAAATGAAGTACAAAGAGACATGTTATTAATTTTCGTGTAATAGTCTCATAAATATAACATGAACGATTTTACATGCATTAGTTAGTTTGACTGTATCTTAATTAACAATATGGTACACTTTGCAGTAAAGATCAGAACACTCAGATTCAATAATATTACTTGTAGTCTCAAATCATCTTATTAAAGATATTTGATCTTGATTAAAATAAAAAAGATCGTGAATTGAAATGGTTTCAAACTCTTATTTTGATTAGATATAAATTTATTATTAGAGTAGAACACAAATAAGACCTGTGTGAAATGAATAGATTTCTTTTTGGACATATATTATGTTTGTTTTGGGTAATTCAACTTTTCATAACAAGTCAGGTACTCTAGTACCTGTCGTGTCAATTGAAGTGTTATTCTTCCTTCTCATGAGTAAGAAGAACTATGCAATGTTGAAACTCACTAAGACATGAAACAATAAACTACGTCTAGAAGTGTAAAACATTAAGAATGTATGGGCTGCACCATCTTGATATTTGGAAGTTTTACTTAAAGTTGAGACATAGTCAAAGTAACTAGTGTCAGTGCCAGTGTTGGAACAGATTTGCTTTTATCGATTCTGTAGCAAACACCACTAAACTTTTAAGGTTTTGTATGTCATATTGTAAACCAAAACATTACGGCTTCTGTATGACTTTTTGCACAAAAATTGTCTTTAACAGCAATAATTCAGCAGTTGTACATTAGTGTTTAAGAGCAAAGTTGCATTTAATACCGGTGTTTTAATGGTTTCGTTCAAACACCTGCTTACTTTTCTGTATTTTATTGTTTTATTTAAATTTTTAGTATTATTAAGAATAGAGAAAAAGAGAATCCCTAAAGACAAAATTGAAAATGTTGCAGGCTCGGTTTGATTGAGCCTGTTCATGGACGGTACTGGAAAGTGCAAGTTACTGTCCACGCCCCCTAGCACCGGCTTAAGCAGAATTCAACATTTATGATTTAAACACGAAAATGGTGAAATTTTGAATTTAGAAACACCCGCAAATGTGTTCATACGGCGGTTATCATGGAACCTTCAATGTGACACAGTAGTGCCATTCTATGAAAAGCGGCGTATGGTCCCCAAGTAAAAGAATGTGTTTGCCCTAAATGATTATGTTTAACACTGAATGATACTATCCTAACATTGTAAAGAAATGCAAACATGGTTTATGTTTTTTTCCAGATTGGATTATTGTGGTATAGCATTGCTTACAGTTGGATCTTTTGTGCCATTCCTTTACTATTCATTCTTCTGTCATCCTGTTGCACACATGGTTTACCTAGTGTCTATAATTATTCTGGGAACGAGCTGCATCGTTGTTTCACTGTTTGACAAATTTGCCACACCAGCATATAGACCTCTTCGAGCAGGTAATGTTATTTTGGTCCAGTAAAACAATGACATCAATGGGTATTTAAATTGCTATCTTATATCATGATGAATACATTCACAAACCAACACATTTATATTCACGATTCATGGTCGTATATATGAGACAAAAATATTTATAAATGAAAACTCAAACATGTACTGAACTATTTTAATTTTTGTTGCAAACCTCCATTTTACATAAAAATAAAGTTAATATCTGTTTTAAATAACAATGAACGTATGTCAGTTTTAAATCAATGATTTTTATGGATAATTGTTTTGTTTTATTGATTGTAAATTATCAGTGTATCTATATTTATTATATTTTCCTATGCAGGTTTATTCATTGCCCTCGGTCTGACAGGTGTTATACCAACTATACACCTGGTCAGTATTGTGGGAATATATCCAGCAATGTATGAATATGGAGTACTGCACCTTTTAACAATGGCTTTCTTGTACATAGGAGGTGCTTTAATGTACGCATTTAGAGTACCAGAAAGTATTTATCCTGGGAAGTTTGATATCTGGGTAAGTCACTGGAATGGAAAATTTTTATTCTGTAACTAATTTGAATAAATTAAGGTAAAATATGATTTTTAAACCTATCATATTTAAAGTACTATAGTTATGTTTGTACGGATTAAATTGATTTTGAAACGAAGAAACAATATGTTATATGGACAGAAGGCATTTGAATAAAATTATAGCAGTAGGAATATAATGAAAAAAAAATAACAACACTCTCAAAAAAAACAAACAACAAAAACAACAACAACAACAACAAAACAACAACAGAAATATCAGTTGTATGGCTAATATACATAAACATTGACTTCCTTAATTTGATTGACATGAAATACGTAATTGCTAATCTTTCTCATGGAAGCCCTAACATTAAACTCAAAAGTTTGGTCAATATTTTACGATAGAAACATTTTGGTATCTAAAACCTTTCTGTTAATTACCTGTTTGATTCATCTGTACGGAATATTAACGTTTTTAATTTTTGTTTCAGTTTCACAGTCACCAGATATTCCACTTGTGTGTAATCGCTGCTGCATTGGTTCATTTTAGAGGATTGCAATTAATCTCTAATACCAGACATAATCTTACAGAATGCGGAGTTCATTAACGGCTGTTGTTTTAGATAAACATGAATGATGCTCCGTATATCAACGGTTTTAACATAGGCGACAGCTAATGTTGTATAAAAGACATATACATGTAGTTCAGAATTCAGATAGGTGAAACATGTCTGTCTGATATTTATCAACATTAACTTTGACACTAAAATGAGCTAATTTACTGACTTTTGCACGTGTCAGATGAAATGCAAAGCACACTGTCAAATGAACCTATACAAGAGAAAGAACGTTCAAGTCACTTTACATTTAGACAGTCTTGGGTTTATGATATTACCACTGGTCCTAATCTTTTGATGGCCTTCTTCCATATTTGTATATATCCATGAAAAATGAAATGAGAGCTTATTGTGTTGGAGAAAAAAACTGCTGTGTACTGAAAAATACAGTGAGGTGAGCTCGGTTTGTGAGCATGCTTTTAGAACTTAGGTCGATCTATTCCCCGTCCAATTTGAGACGTACAAACTGGCACATATCGCTTCCTTTACTTGGCTTTCAGTGTTAATGGGGAGAGACGGAATCTTTATTCTTCCCATGTTTAAGTTCATTGTTAATTTACGTTGACTTGACCGCATACAATCAACTTATTTCGTTTCGCCTTTAGAATATCTCTAGTTTGACTACTATAGTATAAATTTTGCATCAAGAGGAAACTTTATTTCACTATAATAAGGGAACCAATCTATTACATATACCATGACAAATAAAAATAGTGTATAAAGTTTATGTCAATAAAGCAGTTTCATGACATAACTTTATACTAGTACATCCTCTAAACATTAATTCCATTTTGCTTAACTGCTTTCTGATTTGATCATTAGAATTCAAATTATATACAAGTAATGGACAAACGAATTAGCTATGGTATAATAAGTTGTAATAAAATTATATCATCTTGTTTAGAGTTTAGTTTACGTTTCACTATAACAAAATCAATCGAAGTCTTCAAAATTTTAAATAATTTAAAAATTAAAAATGCTAATTTCATGTTATGATTTATTGTGATGCATTGACAGTTAGGTTTCTCTATTACGAATTATTGAATGAACATCATTGCAAAGAAAATTGAAATTGCTATAAATTGCACTAATTTGTCTACAAAAATATATCTTAACATGCACGGAATACTAGTCGTCAAGTTAGACTGCGCGTCCTTGCACAACTCTTTTTTATTAATTGTTTTATTTAGTGTTTGTTATATATGATATATCTGACTATCCTTTTGCGATTATTGAAATGTTTTTGCTCATAATGAAATGATTTATGTGAATAAATATAGATGAATTTTTGTTTGTTTGACAAGAATATAAACACATGTGCCCATTGACAAAACCAGAACAATGAATATGATTTATTTCTGCAATTTAGGTATATGTACAAAAAAAAACACACACACACAAAAAACATCTTTTATTTTATGCTTTTCAGTGGATTACTGATTTATCCGTGAAAATTATATTTGATAATTTCACAGTGAAAATTATCAAAATATAATTTCACACTTTTCAATGACGAAACTACTTTTTTTAGATTTTTCCCATGTGGTACCTCAATTTTATTTTTGGTAACAATTCTGACAATGTCAGGCTGTTTAAAGAAAACGCAAAGCTGAAATTGATAATCAACTTAATTGTCAAAAGTAATAAAAAGAAGAAAACTTACTTCTATTCATTCAAATTCCAATCACCAAATTTCATCTCTAAATTTTTTGTTTCATTTTTACAGTCCTTCCACATGCAAACTGCCCTTGATGACATTTGGGCACATTAAAGTATCCTACGAGCAATAACTGCCGTATGCTTTAAGAAAAATTGAAAAGCAATGACAGCTATCACCTCGTAGAAAAATTAAACCACCTAGCGTTCCGAGCAAGTTCCAACTTCCAAGTTTTCCATTTTCATAGCTGCTTTTTTTCATGTTTTCACATCTGTCAACACTTATTTTTTGTCTGTTTCAATCCTCAAATATGTTTTCTTTCTTTTAAAAAGGCGTATGACTAACAAATCTAAATGATATCCCTCTGAATCAAACACAATTATTTTCCTCCCGTGAAATACACAACTTTAAAAAATGGCTGCCGCTTACATTTAACAAAGCCAGGTCTAATATAAATACGCAGTAAGTGACAGAAATATGGATGGATGGTTGGAATTTTTCTCCTACAAGAATTGTTTGTTTTTATTATTAAAACAAGCGATCATTCATATTTTTTTAACAAAATAAATAATATCACTGTCATTTAACGTTGATTGTCGGACTTATTTTACAGCTCAAGACTTCTTGTTTTTAATGAGAAATTCCGACTAAATGGGGCTCTCAATGGGGAAAACAGATTTTAATATTTACGTTAATATTATGGAAATCTCGTTTTAACTTGTTTTTTTAGCATAAAATAAAAAGAAAATTTGTTTGTTTGTTGTGTAAGATTTAATTTTATTTCATCTCGTGAACTTTAAAAACAGTATTCTCACTCGTGGCTACGCCACTCGTGAGAATACTGTTTTAAAAGCCCACTCGATGAAATAAAATTTCATCTTACACACAAACAAACAAATATCCTCTATATCATGTGCAAATATTTAAATGACAAGAAAATAATCCAGGAATAATTTTGAGATTTAAACTGCACTTTAAGTAGTGCAATGATTATTTTTCCTTCTTTTTATTTTATTAAACTAAATATATATGTACAACAAATGGTTTGACAAAAAAAAAATAAAAGCCACTTTATTATCCTTTTCTTTGAACTGATATATATGAGAAAGGTGGCATTATTGTGTTCCTTTCCTAATGGTGTTAATGGAAACTGGGAGACAGACGTCCAAAATTTGAAGTAATTATATCACGTCAATATCTACACAGTTTGTTACAGTAGAGTAGTCCAAAGAGATATCTAGGTTGTAACATTTCATATGATTATATTATTTCTTTAAAAAACATTCGTCTATCCGTCTGTCTTTTATATGATAACTTCTACAGATTGTCCACCCTTTGCTCCACTATATCAAAAGTTGTTATTTTCAAAATGTTGATAAAATGTTATAAAGAATAATAATTTTGATTGTGATATTTTTTGTGTACATGTTATTGAATGCTTTCGTTTCACTTATAGATTGCTGAAATTGAATAAATAACAAAATATGTATATTATTATGTGGATACTTTCGGTCCTGTACGTAACACGTTATTACTCTAAGTTAAGTGAAAGTAGGATGTTTGGAAACTATAATATTATAATAATCAAGACCTTTTTCTGAAGTTTCTTTTTCAGTTTCTGAATAAAAATCTGGAAACAAAGTGATCCCTCGGAAGCATTAATCACAACAAAATTACAAGAGAATTGCAGACTCGGTTTGATTGAGTCTGTACATGAGGGATAATGAATACGTGCAACATCCATCACGCCCCCCTAGCACCGACTTGAGCGGTACTCAATTCTCAACACTTAGTAGTGCTGGCATCATAAGTTTGTTTTCATTACTTTCTTTACAATGGGAAGAAATGACGATTATGTTTGTCACAAAAATACTCTTTTCGACTTTTTTTCTATTTTCCTTGCCGTAGTTTTAATAGCCTCCGTTTAGAAGTAACGTGCCAATTTCTATGGTAACGTGAAGTTTGTGAAGGCAGTAATTTGAGCGTAGCAGGAAGAGAACTTTGTTACATTGTTTTGATTTAGGGGCTATAACTAAATAAATGATAAACGGGGATAAAGTGACAAAACAAGGCGTTTAAATAACGGTCTTGAATTTATTAGTCCCCTACCGGTTTACCGGAGGGGAATTTAGGTTTACCCTCCGTCCGTCTGTCCGTCCGTCCGTCTGTCCGTCCGTCCGTCTGTCAGTCCGTCAGTCCGTCCGTCCACAAAACTGGATCCCGCGATAACTTGAAAAGTACTGAAAATATTTTTATGAAACTTGGTATATAGATAGATGGCAGTATGGAGATTATGCACGTTTTTTTCTTTTGTTCCTATGTTGAAAATTCTGGTTGCTATGGCAACAAATAGGCTGAAAATATGGCAAATTTTACACATAAACTGGATCCAGTGATAACGCAAAAAGTACTGGAAATATTTTTATGAATCTTGACATATGGGTAGATGACAGTCTTGAGATAATGCACGTCTTTTTCTTTTCTTCCTATGTTGAAAATTCTGGTTGCTATGGCAACACATATACTGAAAAGTTGGCAAATTTTACACATTAACTGAATCCAGTGATAACTCAAAAAGTACTGGAAATATTTTAATGAAACTTGACATATGGGTAGATAGCAGTCTTGAGATTATGCATGTCTTATCTGTTCTTCCTATTTTGATAAAATATCAGTTGCCTTGGCAACAAATAGGCTTAAAACATGGCAAATATAACAATATTTGTGTTTAGTCAAAAAGAGCTGAAAATTTTTATGAAATTGCATCTTTAATTCAAGAGTTATCTCCTCTTTAAGAATTTTGCTTTTAAAATGTTATATTTTGGTAACAGGGATGTTTCAAATATTAACTTTAGAGTGTCCTCAGTCTGTCTGTCTGTCTGTCTGTCTGTTCATAAAAAACTGTTTCCTGTGATCACTTTTAAAGAACTTTTCCAACAAATTTACTTAAAATAGAGAAAAATTGAAACATTAGTGAATTGCCAATGGCCCCTCAGAATGTTGATGGGGTTCTAACCGGTAGGGGACTTATGGATTGCTTGCAATACTATGATAATTGCTTGTTAACTTATTGTCACAGTATCAAAATCATTAAGAATAATTGAAGTTTTAAGTAGCATTCTTGTGAAGTGGTGGTTGGTTAAAAAAATTATTATTTATTCCTTGTTTAGACAGTGCATATGAGACAGATAATCTGTCTACAGTACTGTAAATAAAGCTCAAGAATAGACACCCATTACGACTTAATAACAATATAAACAGAAGACATCTCTATCATGTCACTGTGTGTAATGATATCAAATTCCAGAGGTAACAGACAAACAATCGTCCAGAACGTTATGTATCTGTAATTCGTTTTGTTCAAAGTTTTAGGAAAGAAAATTGAAATAACTTTACTTTGTTTGTTTGCAACACATTATATTTCACAGAAATCAACCTTGTAGATAGTTTTTTGTTGTAAGTACAAACCCAAGTAAATGTCCATATATAAAGTAAAACATACGATAAGTACTTTGTCAACCCGACGAATGGAACAAAGAAATATATATATTGTATTATCTTTCGTCAAGCTACTGTCAATTTGGACCATCCAATTTTTCTCATAGCGTAGATACTGGCTGACAAAGAGGCTTTTCATTAAATTATACAGGGACAAATAGCATTTCCAGTGTACAGAAGTAATGTTTTTATTCAATTGTATTTTTTGTGATGGATGACAAAGACGTCTTGTACTTCCCAATAAGTGAGTAGTGAATTGATATTGTTGTAAGCCATCTATATACATTAACTGTCACCATCCTTTTAAACGTACAAGTTATGTTTCATCTAGAATGCTTTGATTGAATTCAAGATTTTAGTCTATTTTTATCTTTATTGGTCTTATTAATAATTGTTAGTGTTCACTAAGTACAGAGGTGTACATAATTTAAGTCAATATTTTCGAAGGAATATAAACCTATTAGTTTTTCTACAATATATTTAATCGGCATTTATCTCGTCCGTTGCATTTAGGATTTTAATTTGTAGCCGATGCCAAGTAAATAAGCGTATTAAAATTGTAAACGTTTCTGCATGGACAGTGTCAGTCAATCATTGTCTGCACTGGTCGGCTTTATCATATTCCTTTGTTCTGGAAAAACTGGTAATTAAACCATAAATTGTATGAATGTTGTACAGTGCATTTTTGTCTTCAAGTAGTGTTTTTACCTTATTATTAAGATATTGAAGACTTAACATTTTTAAATTATAACATTTCAATTTTAGTACAGGAATGTCTAAAATATACTTTTAATATATGTAAAAATGTAATGATGAATCGAACAAATATTACGTAAAACACTTTATATATACAATGTAATAAAAAATGCATTTGTGTGTTAGAAACATATATCACTTTTTATGCGACATTTCCTGACATTCCATAAAAAGCGATATGTCGGCCTAACTTGCTATATTTCATGCTCCTTCTGCACGTGTACTACATATTTCATAAAGTCATATAGCAGAAACCGTTTTAGAGAACTTCTTGGAACTCTGCTTGATCTCAAAATATTAAAATATAAACAGAGACTGTATGCCATAAACTGGTGTTGAAAGATGAACTTAGAAGTGTCAGCTTATCTGAATGGTGATTAAAATATATTCATCCAAGAAAATTGGAACCACCAATATGTAAATTGTGATGATGGAAACAAAAAATAAAATACCAAAAATACCACACATGACATTTGTCTAATACAATACATCTATTACCTTACTTGATCAAGTTTTATGTATGCTACAGTTTTAAAAACTTCACAATTACAGATATGATGGCATATTGCATTGAAGACTGCACTGTCATTCTGTTTCTTTTTCTTTTACATATTAACTAGCCATGCAAGAGTAGATAATAAGTGAAAAAGATACAAACGCATAATTGATATATGACATTGATTTCTAAATTTAAATATTTAATCTATCATTGGTGTCGTAGAATTTTGTATTTTCACGAGAAAGAAGAAGCAAAAACCAATAAGTAAAAAGAAACGTTTCATTTCAGTTATATCAAATACGAAATTATCTCTCCTGAATGTGAACCCTAGAAAAGAACGATTTATGCGTAATTGCCACAAACAAATCATGCATAAATCAAATGTTTATTCTGTAAATATTAGTTGGCAACGTGAATTTTAAGAAATTGAATTTAGTAGTGCTATATATAGCATTTTAAATTAAATAAACATAAAGTCATGAAGACTAGTGTATATTTTTAATTCTTAAAGTATGTGAAATATGCTTATAGTAAACAATTAACAGGTAAGTTTTAATTTTCAAGAATAGTTAGAATGTGACAGATCAAAACGAATAAAAACAATTAAACAGCTGCTTTTCATATGGATGAACACTTATCATGGTAAATAACATAAAAACCCTTTTAAAAACACTGTACGATTACACAAATATCCCTCGTCAACCTATAGATGAACCATCATCAAATTTGGTGACGAAATATCATCAATGCGTCTACGATACATATAGCAACAAAAATGTGCACTTTGTTATCCACAGAACATATGTAGAATACATTTATCAAAATGCAGTTGTAAGCTTTCCGCCATTTCTGCAGAAACGGGTGGTATTTCATTATAATCAATATAAATAAAACCATCCTTCAAATTTAATTACATTCAAGGTTATAGAAATTAAATACTAATATAATCTAATATAATGTTCTAAATAAGGATAAAAATCTAAATAGGTAGGTGTATCAGTTATCTAATTAAACTCACGATCTATTCAAAATGACTACTGTATTAAAGGATACTTGTAAAAACGTATTTTAATGGTATTTGGTTCGAATGACAGTCTCGCTTTTGTTAAGTATTATATCGTGTAAAAATCTCAAACGAAGCAAATGTGTATTTGTTACATATATATAATTATAGCATGTTTTATTGGGCAAATTTGCTATGAGTGCAAATATCTTTACAAAAGATAATTATCTATAAAGAACATACAATAAATGGTGAAGTCTGCCACATATGAATGATCCATTCTTAGTTTGCAGACATGACATTTGGCACATTTGCTATAAGTGCAAATATCTTTACAAAAGGTGTACTAATGAACGATTTCTTACAAAGATTGTTTGTTGTGTTTATTTGGCAAAAACATTTTAATTTGTTACTAATATATCTTAAATTATCTGTATCAGATTACACCGATTAAACATATGCTAACATCTATTTTTGTATGTTGTGATACAAATTCCTACCCACATTCAATAGTTACATATTTCATGAATTCATCGTATTCGATACTGTTTGCTTTTTATTTGTGACAGGTATGGAAATACAAAAGACATAAATAATGCGACTAGCAGATGGTTTGGTAAAAATAAGATTAAAACAATAAACGCGTATTTCATTGTAGGTTATAAGATTATCCGAATTTCTAAAATTGTAATCAAAGGTACATCCAACCGGATTAATTACCAATGAAAAAAAATTAAAGGGATAGGTAATATGCATTTTCAAGAAAAAAACGTTTATGCTTCTTTCGTCGTTTCTTTAGAGGTTGAAATCAGTTTTCGTATTACCGATTTTAGATTGGCAACCTGAAATAATATGAAGAGCTTCAAGTCAAGAACTTATTCTTTGTAATAGTATTATTTGGCACAGATAACTAGAATAATTTGGCACAGATAACACCCGAATATTTATGCAAAGGTGTAACAAAATAAATGTATAAGATATTCGATCGACGACAAGTTTGAGGCCTCTCATCACACTAACTTTCTGCCAAGATGTTACCTTTTGATCGTGCCAAGTCTTCATGATTGATTTATTTAGTTTTGAACATTATTAGACCAAATTGGTATGAGTACAAACCGCTATACAATTGCTCAAAATCTTTCCAAAACTTAATTTGCAAACATTGTCACTAGTGAGGAAACATTTCATCACAATGTCGAACCAGTAACGTAACAGGGCTTTCAAAACATGATTGAAGGGCCTGTAGTTACCAAAAGCACCACGAGCACAAAAAATATCCTTTATGGCATATTCTTCTCCTGTGATGGTATAGCCTTTCAAATACCGGTGGCAAATACAGGTCGGTGTTACCGAGACGTTATACTAAACAATATCAAGTAATATCACAAACGACGCACAGAAGATACTCAATCTAACCTTATCTACAGTTTTCGACTCTATCATATACCTTTATTTTGTGAAATGCTGGTAATGGAAAGCTAAATTTTATGATTGCTGTAAGTGCATTTTTTATAAGTAGTGCTATGAACAAATTATTCTAAACATTTCAAATCTGTAACATTTGGTTTATTGTCGTAGATATCTGATCTCTAAGTTTAGTTAAAGTAAAATGATTGATCGAACAAATGTTCCGTACAAAACACTTATGTTTTGTTCTTCTCTATTCTATACATCATGATATTTAGCTTATTTTGTAGTAGAATGGAACTAAATTCATGTTTAAATCTAATAAAGGTGTCTCTACTGAGGCATTTCCTTATTCATAACAGGATTGTATAGATTTATGTATCGTTTGATGCGGGTCAGTTACAATAATTTGTGTACAAAATGTGAGATTGTAATTGGAGTTTAAATTTAACTTTAAGGTCTTGAACTTTCACACAATTTATGCGGTTGGTGGGGAATTTTAGGTCTATATCTCCCAATTGCTATGGGTTTTGAAACAACACCAGTTTACAAAGTTTTATCACTGTTTTTTGGCATGGTGTAACTTTCTCTTCTTCTAGAATTGTTTTTATTAATCTTTAAAACAAGCGATCATTCATTTATTATTCTGTATACAATAGATAATATCATCACCATTTAACCATATTTTGACTCACTTTCTTGCTCAATACTTCATGTATTAATGACAAATACGTCTGAAATTATGGGCTACAACAGATTTGATATTCAAATTGATATAGAAAAAAATTTCATTTCAAAGTGTATTTAAACATAAAATAAAAAGAATATTTGTTGTTTTTTGTGTGTAAGATGTTAGTTTATTTCGTCTGACACAAAAACAAACAAATATCCTCTATTTATGGTACATCATAAACTTTGGGGTGTTTTTTTTCAATATTATCATGCCCATGAGTAAACTTACAGGATCATGAACGTTATTGAAGGTCTCGTTATTTTGGACTAAATTTACAGCGCGTAAAATAAACTTCACCAGAAAATGTAATGAGATTTAAACGGTGTGAAAAATATTTTGTGGGAAGAAGTATGGTTAAACATAACCTAAATATTTTAGCAATTAAACTCGAAACCTAAAGAACAATCCTGTACATTTCATTTTAGAACTATCCTTTAGATTTTATTTAAGAATAGCAAGAAAAAAAATCCTTTACAATGTATTTTTGAATGGCTTATGAGTTTCCCAGAATTTTAAAATCACCAATGAAAAGTTTTATTATATTTAGTTCTCCCCTCCCCTAACAATTTTACATTAAGTCAAACTGAATTTAGACGGCCTACCGCCGGAAAATGCCTTCTCAATGTCATATTTATGAAATGCAATGTCTTATGAAGCAAATAATGTAGTCCATTTTGCTCTTAGTTAATCTATTCGTTGATATAACTTACATGCTCAATAAGATGAAACCAAGATTAATTGTGGTATATATTTATTTTTACGTATGTTATAATTTTCACAATACGTTTTATTAAGCAGCAGTTTATCACATTTGTTATTTATGTATATATACAGACAAAAATATGAAAATAAAGACCAACAAGACTCAGCTTGTCTGTTGCATTTATACTATTTTAACGGATTCAATGTAATTGTCGTTCTTTCTCCAGCTAATGTAAAGTTTTCATGATCTACTCTCTTGGTTGGTATTCGTCGTTATCAAAGCTTTTGTGCCGTGTGAAGGCTGTAAAAAGTCGCCCGTATATTCAATCAGGGATGTTATATTTCCGATCTTTAAAGATAGTTCAGCACGGCATTATTGTTGTGCTTGTGGTATTTTAGTTATTTCCATTCGGCTATTTTCTTGTTGGGTGGTTACAGTATTTCTCACTTGAATACTGTTGAATGACCCTTAGGGTATGTGGCCTGCTTTTTTAAATTTGTCTTTTTACGTTCTATCTGTTATATTCAGGCTTCATAACCTCTGATCCCCTTTCAAAATTACATTTTATTTAGTTCCGCCCATTACTTTTTCGTTTAGGGCAAACTCACTGTTTACTTTGGGACCATATACCGCTTTTCATGGAATGGCACTAACGTGTCACATTGAAAGTTCCATGATAACCACCATATGAAGACATCTGCGGATGTTTCAAAATTTCAAATTTTATCAGGTCATGTTAAATGTTGAATACTGCTTAAGCCGGTGCCAGCGTGCGTGGACGGTAACTTGCAAATTCCAGTACCGTCCATGAAAATACTTAATCAAACCGAGTCTGAAACATTTTCAAGTTTATAGTTTTGTGCGTTCTTAAGGGATTCTTTATAATGCCCCCATTCGAAGAAGTGGATTATGCCCCCCTTCTTGAAAAGTATTGATCACGTAGTTTTCATATTTTATATAGTGATTGTTCATTAGTTGTAGATGACCGCCATTGATTTTGGGGTCACTAGGTCAAAGGTCAAGGTCACAGGTGCGTTAATGCCAGATTGGTTTCTTCTCATTATCTTGCTTACTATTTATCACAAAGTCTTCATGTTTGACATATTGATTGGTCATAACAAATAGATAACCCCCTATTGATTTTGGGTCACCAGGTCAAAAGTCAAGGTCACAGAGCCTTGAATATTGGTGTGTTTTCAGCTTATAATCTTGAAAGCTAATATTCACAAAGTCTTCATATGTCACATAGTGATTGGTCATAACCAGTAGATGACTCGTATTGCTTTTGGTGTCACTAGTTCAAAGGTCAATGTCACAGGGCCTTAAATTTCAGAATGATATCCGCTTATTATCTTGAAAACTATTTATCATAAAGTCTTCATACTTCACATACTGATTGGTTATAGCTAGTAAGTGACCCCTATTGAATTTGAAGTCATTAGATCAAAGGTGTCACAGGGTCCTTAAATGTAAGTATGGTTTCGCTCATTATCTTGAAAGCTATTTATCACAAAGTCTTAATATTTCTAATATCGATTGGTCATAACTATTAGATGACCCTTATTGATTTTGGGTCACTAGTTTAAAGGTCTAGGTCACAGGGGCCTTAAATGTCAGAATGGTTTCCTTCTCATTATCTTGAAAACTATTTATCATAAAGTCTTCATACTTCACATACTGATTGGTTATAGCTAGTAAGTGACCCCTATTGAATTTGAAGTCATTAGATCAAAGGTGTCACAGGGTCCTTAAATGTAAGTATGGTTTCGCTCATTATCTGGAAAGCTATTTATCACAAAGTCTTCATATTTCTAATATTGATTGGTCATAACTATTAGATGACCCTTATTGATTTTGGGTCACTGGTTCAAAGGTCAATGTCACAGGGGCCTTAAATGTCAGAATGGTTTCCTTCTCATTATCTTGAAAACTATTTATCACAAAGTCTTCATAATGCTTCTTTTCCATAACTTTACACTTCCATGTACCAATTTATCAGTCGGGCATACTTCCTGATCGGGAAACAAGGGGATTCCCCTTCAAGGCTTCCCGATCAGGAAACAAATGTCAAAATCCTTCCCGATCGGGAAGTTTTTTTGGCCTTTTTTACGTAGATCAGGAAAAATGGCCGGTGCATAATAGTTTTCAACCCACTTCAATATAAATAGCTGATTTAAGTGCAGAAAAGATACATCTAAAATCCTACCGATTCATTTTCTTTTAAAATGTCTAAAATTGAAATAATCTGAAAGTGAATTTGAGTGAAGTTTTACGATTTTACTAAGAAGTAGCTGCTTCCCGTTTTGGAAACACTGTTTCCTGATCAGGCATCTAACATAATATTCATCATTAAATGTTTCCTGTTTGAGAAGTTTTATTCTTTAAGTTAGCGCGTTTTATTCTGGAATTTTTTCGTGTTGATTGAGATTGCTTGGGACAACACCAACAAATAAAATTATTTGTGCAACAAATCAACATGTGAGTCATGGAGTGAATGTTTTGAAGTCTGGTGTGTCTAGCAGTTCAGATACAAATGATATAATATATGGTATGTTAATGTTGGTCGGTCAGTCCATCGCGGTAGACCTCAGTTATTATCTTAAAAACTATTTATCACAGTCTTCATAATATACAAACTAATTGGACATAACTATAATAAATGACACCTATTGATTTCAGGGTCATTATGTCAGAGGTCAAGGTCACAGGGACCCTAAATGTCAGAATGGTTTCCGCTCATTATCTTAAAAACTATTTCCCACAAAGTCTTCATATTTCCAAATTAATTAGTCATATGTAGTAGATCACTCCTATGAATTTGTTGTCGATAGTTCAAAGGTCAAGGTCACAGGGGTCTTAAATGTCAGAATGATTTAAGCTCATTATCTTGAAAACTATCTTTCACTAAGTCATTATTTTTCACATATTGATTGGTCGACCCTATCGTTTTGTGGTCTTTAAGTCAATGGTCATGGTCACACCGACCTCAAGTATGTTTGTTTATCCGTCGTTAGACCACATTGTTTCTGCTAGTTATCTTAAAAAACTATCTATCAAAAAGTCTTCATATTTCATATATTGATTGGTCATAACTATTATATGACCTATATTTATTTTGAGGTTACTAGCCTAAAGGTCAAAGTTACAGGTGTTTTAAATTTCGGAATGGTTTCCGCTCATTATCTTGAAAACTATTTATCTGAAAGTCTTCATATTTCACATATTGATTGGTCATAACTAGAAGATGGCCCTTTTTATTTTGGAGTCACTAGGTCAAAGGTCAAGGTTACAGTGGCTTGAATGTCAAAATGGTTTCCGCACAAATGTTGATTAGTCATATGTGGTAGATATTGATGTTGGGGTTCACCAGTTTAAAGGTAACAGGGTCCTGAAATGTCAGAATGGTTTCCGTTCATTATTGAAAACTATTTGCGACTAAATCGTTTATATTTCAGTTATTGATTGCTTATAATAAGTAGATGACACCTGTCGATTTTCAGGTCTTTAGGTCAAAGGCCACAAGGATGTTAAATGTCAGAATGGTTTCTACTCATTATCTTCAAAACTACCCGTTATCAAGTTTTTGTGTTTCACATTCCAATTGTTCACAACTAGTAGATGACCCCTATTGATTTTGAGGTCACTAGGTCAGAGGACAAGGTCACAATAACCTTGAATGTTCAAAGTAGATGCTCATAGTTACATTTATATGATAATATATATTTTATTCCAGCTACTCTCCATTTTGTTTAACTTACTAATGATAGATTTCATTCAATTTCAGCTAGAAAGGGGGGAATATATGTGATTGTGATATTTCTTGATTTATTTATTTATTTCATCTTATATTTTATTCATTTTTTAAATTGTGGTTTAAAGGGTATGTTCTATATCTTATAAAAAAAATTTAAAAAAAAATTATGAACAGCAAAATTATGCTGGTTCCATTATTATATGGTTGATTCCCGAAAAAGTAATGAAACATAGAATGTCTCTGTTAGTTAAAACACATGAATATTGTAAGTAAACAGGAACATAATACGTTTTGCTATTTTAAGTAGGGTGTTATCCGTTTAGCAATGAGTTTGTGCTTGCGCCATTCGCGTTTAAGGCAATAAATTACCATATGTATTTCATATAATCATTTTGGAAGTATACTTTTTTAAAATTCAAACAATATATTTTGTATCAGATATATAGCTTTATACAATTTAAGTTTCAGAAAACAGAAATATGACACAGTCACTACAAACATATGTAGTAAGCAAACACGTCTTGAGCTATAGCCCCCAAAAAATTATGTGAGCTCTAGTCAACATTTAACTTAATTATTTGAGCTGCATGGAAATTGTTTTGAGAAATTACAATTTGTGCAATGTTGTTCAATATGTGCTATACAATCTTAAAAGTATGAAGTTTTTGTATTGTAATGATGATTTTTGTACTATCCGTCAAGTATAGCTAATGTTTTGATAGGTATCATTACGCCTAACAAGAACATATAACAGATATAACAGGTACTACTAAAAATATAAGGTACTTCCAGATTGGGAAGCAGTGTATCTTAAACATTTAATGATGAATATTTTGCTAGGTACCTGATCAGGAAGCAACGTTCCCAAAACGGGAAGTGGCTAGTTTTTGGTAAAATCTAAAAACTTTACTTAAGTTCACTCTCAGATTATTTTAATTATAGACATTTAAAAAGAAAATGACTCGGTAGGATTTTAGATGTATCTTTTCTAAACTTAAGTATGATATTCATATTGAAGCGGGTTGAAAACTGTTATGCACCGGCCATTTTTCTTGAACTACGTAAAAAAGGTCAAAAAAACTTCCCGATCGGCAAGTTTCTATATAGTGTGAGTCAAGGGCTAGAAAGGAGGGCATACGTGTCGTTCGACATTTCTAGTTTCTCTCTATTTCACAACAATATGAACAGAAGACATCTCCATCGTTTCACGGTGTTTAATTATATCTATTTCATGCTCTAACAGGCATGTGGTAGTCCAAAACAGATAACTGTACATATGTGATTTGTTAAGTGAAGAGAGCATCGAACTAATTTATGCTTTGTCGGTTAATCACATAGCAACACAAACATTGTATTTCACAGACGCCTTCACAATGGATAATTCCTCGTTATAAGAACAAACCCAAGTGACTGTCATTGAAAAGTGAAACCCAATGAGTACTTTGTCGGCCCGATGAATTAGACAAAGAAATGTGTATATTGTATTATCTTTCGTCAAGCTACTGTCAATTTGGACCATCCAATTTTTCTCATAGCGTAGAGACTGGCTGACAAAGAGGCTTTTCATTAAATTATACAGGGACAAATAGCATTTCCAGTGTACAGAAGTAATGTTTTTATTAAATTGTATTTTTTGTGATGGGTGACAAAGAGGTTCTGTACTTCCTTGTAAGTGAGGAGAATTAGTTGATATTGCTGTTAACTATATGAACTGTCAACATCCTTTTGGACGTATCAGTGATGGTTAGAACTGATGGTAGACTGAGTTGAGAAGATTCAAGTTTGTTATCTTAATTAGTCTTATTACCAATTATTATTTATTACTGGGTTCATAGTTATACATGACAGAAGTTATAATTTCCGTTGAAGCGTTAAACTCTTAGAAATATCACTAATTTCTGTTTTGCAAAATGTTTGAACGAATACTTTAAATTAAATATTACTGACCGATTTTACTTTAAAGTATTACCTTTATTTGTTTAAAAAATGATGTCTAACAGCAAATTCTTGTTAACGTAGATTTAAATGATTTTAAGACTGAATGGCTAAGTAAGCGTGATAAAATTGCATATGGTTTTGCTAGAACAAACTTTATCATACCTAATGTGCAATTTTCGAATCTACCTTATTCTTTTATTTTAAAAATACTGGTAATAGAAACTTAAATTTTAAAATTGTTGTAAAGTTCATTTCGTTGATAAGTATTGCTTTAAACGTAGAACTTCTAGAAATGTAGCTTGATATGTAAACGATGCTATATGATGGAATTATATCTCATATTTAAATGAGTCACTCTGTATGAAAGCGTCATTTATATTTAACCCGCTGTGAGCTCGGTGTGTGGAGTATCCTTTTTAAACTTAGGTCGATCTATTCCCCGTCCAATTTGAGACGTACAGATAAGCACCAGTCCCTTCCTTTTTCTTGGTTTTCATTGTAAATGGAGAGAGACGGAATCTTTATTCTTCCCATGTTTAAGTTCAATTTAAATTTACGTTGACTTGACCGCATATAGTCATCTTATTTCGTATCGCCTTTAAATATCTCTGGCTACTATAGTATGACTTTTGCAGAAAAAGGAATTTTTATAAAGTTATTTCATCATATCAACGGAAATAATCTATTACATATTCCATGACATACATGGCTGGTGTATACAGTTTATGTCAACAAAACAGTTTCATGACATAACTTTATCTTTCAATACTTTTTAAATACATCCTGTAAAATTAATTCCACTATGCCTAACTGTGTGGTGATTTGATCATTAGAATTCACATTATATACAAGGAATGGACAATCGAAACAGTTTTGGCATAATAAGTTGTAATAAAATTATTTTATCTTGTTTAGAGTTTAGTTCACGTTACACTAAAACAAAATCGATCAAAGACTTCTAATTTCAAGTAAGCACGCCCGAGTCTTTAAAATTTAAATTGCTAATATCATTTTATGATTAATTCTGACTGCATTGCATAGTAAGGTTTCTCTTTTACGATTTATTTAATGAAAAATTGTTCTGATATCATTGCAAAGAAAATGAAATTGCTATAAAATACTAATTTGTCTACAAAAATATATCATGCACGGAATACTAGTCGTCAGTTCTCTCAAGATAGACTGCGAGTCCTTGCACTTATTATCACCCTTTTTATTAATTGTTTTATTTAGTGTTTGGTTAGGATGTTAATCTAGCAAAACGTTTAAATTATATATCTTAGTATGATTTATTTTACTATCATTTTGCAATTATTTAAATGGTTTTGCTCATAATGAAATGATTTATATGAATAAACATTGACGATTATTTTTGTTTCACAAGAATATAAACACATGTGCCCAATGACGAAGCTAGAAAAATGAATACGATTTATTTCTGTTATGTAGGTGTTATGCACAAAAGCACATTCTTATTGCAAATTTTGAAATGACAAGAAACTAATCTAGGAGTAATCTGAAGGTATAAACTGTACTTTGATTAGAGCAATGAGTGTTTTTGCCTCTTTTTATGTTGATGAAAACATTGTTTTATTCAAATAAGTATATATGTACAACAAAAGGGCGTGACAAAAATAAAATGCTACCTTTATTATCCATTTTCTTTTGTACTGAGAATGAGAGAGAAAGGTGGCATTATTGTTTTTCTTTCCTAATTGGTGTTAATGGAAACTGGGAGGCAGACGTCCAAAATATGAAGTAATTAAATCACGTTAATTATCTACACAATTTGTTACAGTAGAGTTGTTCCAACAGATATCTAGGTTGTAACATTTCATATGATTATATTATTTCTTTAATAACATTCGTCTATTCGTCTGTCTTTTATTTTATATTTGCAAAAGTGATATGTTGAAGAGCACGATATTTCAAAAGTTCTACAGATCGTCCACCCTTTGCTCCACTATATCAAAAGTTGTTCTTTTCAAAATGTTGATAAAATGTAATGTGCAATGATTATTTATTGTGATAATGATATATTTACTTGTACATGTTATTGAATGCTAACGTTTCACTTAAAGATTGCTGAAATTGAATAAATAACAACATATGTATATTATTATGTGGATACTTTCGGTCCTGTACGTAACACATAATTACTCTAAGTTAAGTGAAAGTACGATGCTTGAGAACTATTTAATAATCAAGACCCTTTTCTGAAGTTTTTTTTCAGTTTCTGAATAAGTTTGTTTTCATTACTTTCTTTCCAATGGGAAGAAATGACGTTTATTTTTGTCACAAAAATACTCCTTTCGACTTTTTTCCTGTTTTCCTTGACGTAGTTTTAGAAGCCTCCGTTCAGAAGTAACGTGCCAATTTCTATGGTAACGTGAAGTTTGTGAAGGCAGTAATTTGCGCGTAGCAGGAAGAGAACTTTGTTACATTGTTTTGATTTAGGGGACATAACTAAATAAATGATCAAATGGGATAAAAGTGACAAAACAAGGCGTTTAAATAACTCATAATTTTGTATCGTTAATAATAAGTTACATTGTATGGCAAATGGATCTGGTGAATATGACATGTGATCTGTAAAAAGGGCCGTAGCTTACGGTCTTGAATTTATTAACTTATTGTCACAGTAACAAAATCATTAAGGATAATCGAACTTTTAACTAGTATTCTGTTTGGTTAAAAATTTATTATTTACTCCTTGTTTAGACAGTGCATATGAGACAGATATTCTGTCTACTGTAAAAAAGGCTCAAGAATAGACACCCATTACGACTTTATCACAATATAGACAGAAGACATCTCTATCATGTCACAGTGTGTAATGATATCAAATTCCAGAGGTAACAGACAAACAATCGTCCAGAACGTTATGTATCTGTAATTCACTTTGTTCAAAGTTTTAGGAAAGAGAATTGAAATAATTTTACTTTGTTTGTTTGCAACACATTATATTTCACAGTCATCAACCTTGTAGATAGTTTCTTGTTGTAAGTACAAACCCAAGTAAATGCCCATATGTAATGTAAAACATACGATAAGTACTTTGTCAACCCGATGAATGGGACAGAGAAATGTATACGAGTATATTGTATTATCTTTTGTCAAGCTACTGTCAATTTGGAGCATCCAAATTTTCTCATAGCCTAGACACTGGCTGACAAAGAGGCTTTTCATTAAATTAT
The DNA here is from genome assembly GCF_026571515.1 of Ruditapes philippinarum. Taxonomy (NCBI): domain Eukaryota; kingdom Metazoa; phylum Mollusca; class Bivalvia; order Venerida; family Veneridae; genus Ruditapes; species Ruditapes philippinarum. Next base: position 102,924 of record NW_026855087.1, read on the forward strand.
ACAGGGACAAATAGCATTTCCAGTGTACAGAAGTAATGTTTTTATTTAAATTGTATTTTTTGTGATGGATGACAAAAGACGTCTTGTACTTCCCAATAAGTGAGTAGTGAATTGATATTGTTGTAAGCCATCTATATACATTAACTGTCACCATCCTTTTAAACGTACAAGTTATGTTTCATCTAGAATGCTTTGATTGAATTCAAGATTTTAGTCTATTTTTATCTTTATTGGTCTTATTAATAATTGTTATTGTTTCACTAAGTATAAAGTTGTACATAATTTAAGTCACTATTTTCGAAGGAATGTAAACCTATTAGTTTTTCTACAATATATTTAATCGGCATTTATCTCGTCCGTTGCATTTAGGATTTTAATTTGTAGCCGATGCCAAGTAAATAAGCGTATTAAAATTGTAAACGTTTCTGCATGGACAGTGTCAGTCAATCATTGTCTGCACTGGTCGGCTTTATCATATTCCTTTGTTCTGGAAAAACTGGTAATTAAACCATAAATTGTATGAATGTTGTACAGTGCATTTTTGTCTTCAAGTAGTGTTTTTTACCTTATTATTAAGATATTGAAGACTTAACATTTTTAAATTATAACATTTCAATTTTAGTACAGGAATGTCTAAAAATATACTTTTAATATATGTAAAAATGTAATGATGAATCGAACAAATATTACGTAAAACACTTTTATATATACAATGTAATAAAAAATGCATTTGTGTGTTAGAAACATATATCACTTTTTTATGCGACATTTCCTGACATTCCATAAAAAGCGATATGTCGGCCTAACTTGCTATATTTCATGCTCCTTCTGCACGTGTACTACATATTTCATAAAGTCATATAGCAGAAACCGTTTTAGAGAACTTCTTGGAACTCTGCTTGATCTCAAAATATTAAAATATAAACAGAGACTGTATGCCATAAACTGGTGTTGAAAGATGAACTTAGAAGTGTCAGCTTATCTAAATGGTGATTAAAATATATTCATCCAAGAAAATTGGAACCACCAATATGTAGATTGTGATGATGGAAACAAAAAATAAAATACCAAAAATACCACACATGACATTTGTCTAATACAATACATCTATTACCTTACTTGATCAAGTTTTATGTATGCTAAAGTTTTAAAAACTTCAAAATTACAGATATGATGGCATATTGCATTGAAGACTGCACTGTCATTCTGTTTCTTTTTCTTTTACATATTAACTAGCCATGCAAGAGTAGATAATAAGTGAAAAAGATACAAACGCATAACTGATATATGACATTGACCTTCTAAATTTAAATATTTAATCTATCATTGGTGTCGTAGAATTTTGTATTTTCACGAGAAAGAAGAGGCAAAAACCAATAAGTAAAAAGAAACGTTTCATTTCAGTTACATCAAATACGAAATTATCTCTCCTGAATGTGTACCCTAGCAAAGAACGATTTATGCGTAATTGCCACAAACAAATCATGCATAAATCTGATGTTTATTCTGTAAATATTACTTGGCAACGTGAATTTTAAAAAAATAAATTTAGTAGTGCTATATATAGCATTTTAAAATAAATAAACATAAAGTAATGAAGACTAGTGTATATTTTTAATTCTTACAGTATGTGAAATATACTTATAGTAAACAATTAACAGGTAAGTTTTAATTTTCAAGAATAGTTAGAATGTGACAGATCAAAACGAATAAAACAATTAAACAGCTGCTTTTCATATGGATGAACACTTACTATGGTAAATAACATAAAAACCCTTTTAAAAAACACTGTACGATTACACCCAAATACCCTCTTCAACCTATAGATGAAACATCATCAAATTTTTGGTGACGAAATAATTCATCAAATGCGTCTAAGATAATTATAGCAACAAAATGTGCATTTGTTATCCCACAGAAACATATGTAAGAATACCATTTATCAAATGCAGTTGTAAAGGCTTTACGCCATTTCTGCAGAAACGGGTTGGTTATTTTCATTATAATCAATATAAATTGTTAAACCATCCTTCAAATTTAATCATTTCAATGTTATAAGAATTAAATACTAATATAAATGTTTCTAAAAAAGGATAAAATTCCCTAAATAGGTAAGGTGTAATTCAGGGTTTATTTAATTTAAACTTCACGATCTATTCAAAATGACTACTGTATTAAAGGATACTTGTAAAAACGTTTTTAATGGTATTTGGTTCGAATGACAATCTCCCTTTTTGTTAAGTATTATATCGTGTAAAAATCTCAAAAGAAGCAAATGTGTATTTGTTACATATATATAATTATCTATAAAGAACATACAAAAAATGGAGAAGTCTGCCACATATGAATGATCCATTCTGAGTTCGCAGACATGATATTTAGCATGTTTTATTGGGCAAATTTGCTATAAGTACAAATATCTTTACAAAAGGTGTACTAACGTGAGATTTCTTACAATGAGTTTTTTGTTGTGTTTATTCGGCAAAAACATTTTAATTTGTTAATTAAAGTTTTGTACTTTTAATTCAAATATATCTTAAATTACCTGTATCAGATTACACCGACTAAACATATGCTAACATCTATTTTTGTATGTTGTGATACAAATTCCTGCCCACATTCAATAGTTACATATTTCATGAATACATGCAAATATCATCGTATTCGATACTGTTTGCTTTTTATTTGTGACAGGTATGGAAATACAAAAGACATAAATAATGCGACTGGCAGGTGGTTTGTAAAAAATAGATTAAAACAATAAACGCGTATTTCATTGTAGGTTATAAGACTATCCAAATTTCTAAAATTGTAATCAAAGGTACATCCGACCGGATTAATTACAAATAAAAAAATAAAGGGATAGGTAATATGCTTTTTCTAGAAAATATGTATATGCTTTCTTCATCGTTTCTTTAGAGGTTGAAATCAGTTTTCGTATTATAGATTTTAGATCGGCAACCTGAAATAATATGAAGAGCTTCAATTCAAGCACTTATTCGTTGTAATAGTATTATTTGGCACAGATAACTTGTATAATTTGGAACAGATAACACCCGAACATTTATGCAAAGGTGTAACAAAATAAATGTATAAGATATTCGATCGACGACAAGTTTGAGGCCTCTCATGACACTAACTCTCTGCCAAATTGGTACGAGTACAAACCGCTATACAATTGCTCAAAATCTTTCCAAAACTTAATCAAAGACAATTTGCAAACATTCTCACTAGTGAGGAAACATTTCATCACAATGTCGAAGCAGTCACGTAACATGGCTTTCAAAACATGATTGAAGGCCTGTAGTTACCAAAAGCACCACGAACACAAAGAATATCCTTTTTGGCATATTCTTCTCCTGTGATGGTATAGCCTTTCAAATACCGGTGGCGAATATAGGTCGGTATTACCGAGACGTTATACTAAACAATATCAAGTAATATCACAAACGACGCACAGAAGATACTCAATCAAACCTTATCTACAGTTTTCGACTCTATCATATACCTTTATTTTGTGAAATGCTGGTAATGGAAACCTTAACTTTATGATTGTTGTAAGTGCATTGTTTATAAGTAGTGCTATAAACGAATCATTCTAAACATTTCAAAACTGTAACATTTGGTTTATTGTCGTAGATATCAGATCTCTAAGTATAGTTAAAAAATAGAATGATTGACCGAGCAAATGTTCCGTACAAAAGACTTTGTTTAGGTTCTTCTCTATTATATACCTCATGAAATTTAGCTTGATTTGTAGTAGAAGATATGGATTCATGTTTTAATGTTATAAAGGCATCTTAATTATCAAAGGGACTCTACTAATGTTTTTCTTTAAAAATAACCGGATTGTATAGATTTATGTATCATTTGATTTAGGTCAGGACCAATACATTTGTGTAAGAAATGTAAGATTGTACTTGGAATTTAAATTTTGCTTCAAACCCTTGAACTTTCACAGTTAATATGGTTGGTGGGGTATTGAATTAATTTAGGTCTATCTCTTTCTCCCAATTGTTATGGGTTTTGAAACCAAGACCAGTTTACAAACTTTTAACAGTGTTAAATATTTTTCCTTTACATCGAAAATGTTTGCATTAAATTTAACATAAATGTTTATAAGTATTTTGTTGATTTTATACTATCTATTATCCTTTTTGCAATATTTCATAATGTGCTTCTTTTAATAATATTGCTAACGTTGCAATGATATTTGAAAATTGTTTATTTTATATATACTGAATGTCATTTAAGATCTAAATTAATGAAAGTTTAAACAAAGCGAAATTTGCTTTCTTGTGTTAAAAACTGAGTACGTTTTGTTGGCATTATTAAACCAATACAGAGCGAAGTACTGAAAATCCGAAAATAAAATCGTATTTAGCATTACATATGTAAGAATACATTCGTTAAAATTGATAGAATAATCAATGGTAAGCTTTCAAATTAATCTTGAACATGGAACACAATGAGATGCATATTTTCCTAACTGAACCTGCCGTGTTTCGGGAAGGGAACTCGCTTTCTAACACGAAAATCTACGCAGTCGGAAGGCAAGGCAAAAATACATGAAACTTATAAACATTATGTCAATTGATCACATCAATGATCGTGTAATGAATTGGTCTTTTTTATGATTTTGAGTTGATTACTGATTTATTCGTGAAAAGTATATTTGATTATTGAAAATTATCAAAATATGACTTCACACATTTCAATGAAAAAAATGTTTTTGCTTACAATTCAGACATTGTCATGGCTATTCAGAGCAAACCACAGCTAAGATTGATAAATAACTTAAATTTCAAACGTACTAAAAAGAAATAAGTTACTTCAATTCATTCAGTTTACCAATCTTTAAACATCGTCCTCTCATTTTTTTATCTCCTTAAAACAGTCTGAAAAGTACACTTTCCTCCACATGTACAACTTCCCTGCTTTTGATGACATTACCGTAATGCAATGTGTAAAAGCAATGACAGTCACCAGCCCAAAGGATAAGTAGACACGCCAGCGTTCGCAAGACAGCATTGTTTTCCAAAGTCAAAGTGGCTTCTAGAATGTTTACTCATTTGTCAACAATTATTTATAGTTTTTAACAATCCTTAAATAAGTTTTCTTTCTTATCAATGTATGTAAAACTGTAGAAAATCAATATGAAATTACTCTGAATCAAACACATTTTTTCCTCCCGTTAAATACACAACTTTAAAAACGGCGGTTGATTACATTTCAAAAGACAGTCTAATATAAAAGAATAATGAAAATATACTTGGCATGGTGTAACTTTTTCTTCTTCTAGAATTGTTTGTATTAATTATTAAAACAAGCGATCATACATTTATAATTTTGTATACAATAGATAATATCATCACCTTTTAACCATAATGTTTTCATTATCTTGAAAACTATTTATCACAAAGTCTTCATTATTCTTTTTTTCTTCCATGTACCCATTTATGGCAAGTTTCTGTATAGTGTGAGTCTAGGGCTAGAAAGGAGGGCATATGTGTCGTTCGACATTTCTTGCTTCTCTCCATTTCACAACAATATGAACAGAAGACATCTCCATCGTTTCACAGTGTTTAATCATATCTATTTCAAGTTCTTACAGGCATGTGGGAGTCCAAAACGAATCACTATATACATGTATATGTAATTCGTTAAGTGAAGAGATAATCGAACTAGTTTAGAATTTGTCGGTAAATCACATAGCACCACATACATTGTATTTCACAGACGCCTTCACAATGGACAACTCCTCGTTATAAGAACAAACCCAAGTGACTGTCATTGAATAGTGAAATAAGGCACTGATCACACCCAATGAGTACTTTTTCGGCCCGATGAATTGGACAAAGAAATATGTATATTGTATTATCTTTCGTCAAGCTACTGTCAATTTGGACCATCCAATTTTTCTCATAGCGTAGATACTGGCTGACAAAGAGGCTTTTCATTAAATTATACAGGGACAAAGAGCATTTCCAGTGTACAGAAGTAATGTTTTTATTAAATTGTATTTTTTTGTGATGGATGACAAAGACGTTCTGTACTTACTGGTAAGTGAGGAGAATTAATTGATATTGCTGTTAACTATATGAACTGTCAACATCCTTTTGGACGTATCAGTGATGGGTAGAACTGGTGGTAGACTGAGTTGAGAAGATTCAAGTTTGTTATCTTTATTAGTCTTATTATCAATTATTATTCATTACTGGGTTCATAGTTATACATGACAGAAGTTATAATGTCCGATGAAGCGTTAAACTCTTAGAAATATCACTAATTTCTGTTTTGCAAAATGTTTAAACGAATACTTTAAATTAAATATTACTGATCGATTTAACTTTAAAGTACTACCTTTATTTGTTTAAAAAATGATGTCTAACAGTAAATTCTTGTTAACGTAGATTTAAATGATTTTAAGACTGAATGGCTAAGTAAGCGTGATAAAATTGCATATGGTTTTGCTAGAACAAACTTTATCATACCTAATGTGCAATTTTCGAATCTATCTTATTCCTTTATTTTAAGAATACTGGAAGTAGAAACTTAAATTTTTAAAATTGTTGTAAAGTTCATTACGTTCATAAGCATTGCTTTAAACGGAGAATTTCTAGAAATGTAGCTTGATATGTAAACAATGCTATATGATGGAATTATATCTCATGTTTAAATGAGTCACACTGTTATAAAAGCGTCATTTATATTTAGCCGCTGTGAGCTCGATGTGTGGAGTATCCTTTTTTAAACTTAGGTCGATCTATTCCCCGTCCAATTTGAGACGTACAAATTAGCACCAGTCCCTTCCTTTTTCTTGGCTTTCATTGTAAATGGAGAGAGACGGAATCTTTATTCTTCCCATGTTTAAGTTCAATTTTAATTTACGTTGACTTGACCGCATATAGTCATCTTATTTCGTTTCGCCTGTAAATCTCTGGTTTAACTACTATAGTATGAATTTTGCAGATAGAGAAATGTTTATAAAGTTATTTCATCATATCAACGGAAATAATCTATTACATATTCCATGACATACATGGCCGGTGTATACAGTTTATGTCAACAAAAGAGTTTCATGACATAACTTTATCTTTCAATACTTTTTAAATACATCCTGTAAAATTAATTCCACTTTGCCTAACTGTGACGTGATTTGATCATTAAAATTAAAATTATATACAAAGAATAGTCAATCGAATTAGTTATGGCATAATAAGTTGTAATACAATTATATTATCTTGTTCAGAGTTTAGTTTACGTTTCACTAAAAAAAAGTCGATCGAAGACTTCTAATTTCAAGTAAGCACGCCCGAGTCTTTAAAATTTAAATTGCTAATATCATATTATGATTTATCCTGACTGCATTGCACTGTAACGTTTCTCTATTACGATTTATTTAATGAAAAATTGTTCTGATATCATTGCAACGAAAATGAAATTGCTATAAAATACTAATTTGTCTACAAAATATATCTTAACATGTACGGAATATTAGTCGTCAGTTCACTCAAGTTAGACTGCGCGTCCTTGCACTTATTATCACCCTTTTTTATTAATTGTTTTATTTAGTGTTTGGTAAGGATGTTAATCTAAAAAAAACGTATGAATTATATATTTTACTATGATTTATCTTTCTCTCCTTTTGCAATTATTGTAATGGTTTTGCTCATAATGAAATGATTGATATGAATAAACATTGACGACTACTTTTTGTTTCACAAGAATATAAAAACATGTGCGCAATGGCGAAGCTAGGAAAAAGAATATGATTTATTCCAGTAATGAAGGAGTATGCACAAAAGCAGCTTATTGCAAGTATTATTGAAATGTCAAGAAACTAATCTAGGAGGAATCTGAAGATATAAACTTACATTAATTAGAGCAAAAATTGTTTTTGCATTTTTATGTGGATGAAAACATTATTCTATTTAACTTAATATATATGTACAACAAAAGTGTGATCTTAAATTCGTGAAAAAATGATAGCCATTCACTTTATTGTCCTGTCGTTTAGATTTGAGTTATAGCAGAGAAAAGAAGCATGATTGTGTTCCTTTCCTAATGGTGTTAATGAAAACTGGGAGACAGACTCCAAAATATGAAGTACATGTAATTAGATCACGCCAAAATCTACACAATTTTACGGTAGTCACAACAGGCATCAAGGTCGTAACATTTTATATTGTTATATTATTTGATAGGACGAATATTCGTGTATTCCTTTCTCGTTCTTTGATATTTGCAAAAAGAATATGTTGAAGAGCACCATATTTCAAAATTCCTTCACAGTGCCCCGAACCCTTTGCTTCGCTACACAGACCACTGCCGTCATTTTTTTGTTTTGTTTTATCAAAATTGTGATTAAATGTAATACAGAATAATTATTTTGAATGTGATACATTTTCTTTTATATGTTATTGAATGATAACTTTTTTAAATTGAATAATGAAATAAAAATATGTATATCATTATGTTGATTTTTTCGGTCCTTTACGTAACAAATGTTATTCTAAGCAGAGTGAAAGTAGGATGCTTTGAGTATATATAATAATTTAAACATTTGTCTGAAGTTGCATACAGTTTATTCATCAGTTTAATATAATTCGCTTTGTTTCTTCATTTAAAGAAATAATGTTAATTTTTGTTACATAAATAGCTTGTTCGACTTAAACTGTTTTCCTTGCCGTAGTTTTAGAAACCTCTGTTTAGAAGTAACGTGCCAATTTCTATGGTAACGTGAAGTTTGTGATGGCAGTGATTTGAGCGTAGCGGGAAGAGAAGTTTGTCACTTTTTAATTAAGGGGACATAACTTAATAAATGATTGACGGGGATGAAAATGACAAAACAAGTCGTTTAAATAAAGCATAAATTTGTATTGTTAATACGTTATAGTGTATGGCATAAAGTCCAGGTGAATATGACACGTGATTTGTAAAAAGGGCCTTAGCTTACGGTCTTTAATTTATTAACTTATTGTCAAAACATCAAAAACTTTAAGGATAAAAAACCTTTTAACTGGCATTCTTGTGAAGTAATTGTTGGTTAAAGATTTATTATTCACTCCTTGTTTAGACAGTGCTATTAAAGTACATATGAGACAGATATTCTGTCTACTGGGAATAAAGCTCAAGAAGAGACTTCCATAACGAATATATAACAACATTGACAGAAGACATCTCCATTATGTCACAGTGTGTAATGATATCAAATGTCTGAGGTAACCGACATACAATCGTCCAGAACATTATGCATCTGTAATTCGCTTTGTTCAAAGTTTTAGGAAAGAGAATTGAAATAACTTTACTTTGTTTGTTTGCAACACATTATATTTTACAGACATCTACCTTAGAGATAGTTTCCTGTTGTAAGTACAAACCCAAGTAAATGCCACTGAATAATAAAGTAAGGCACTGAAAACATACGATAAAAACTTTGTCAACCCGATGAATGGGACAAAGGAATATGTATATTGTATTATCTTTTGTCAAGCTACTGCCAATTTGGACCATCCAAATTTTCTCATAGCCTAGACACTGGCTGACAAAGAGGCAATTTATTAAATCATACAGGGACAAATCGCATTTCCAGTGTACAGAGGTAATGTTTTTATTAAATTGTTTTTTTATGATACATAGCAAAGACGTCTTGTGCTTCCCAATAAGTGAGAAGTGAATTGATATTGCTGTAAACCATCTATATACATTAACTGTCACTCACTATCTTTCTAGACATTCACGTACAGGATGTTTCATCTAGATTGTTTTGATTGGATTCAAGATTTACGTCTATTTTATCTTTATTGATAAATAATTGTTAATGTTAACTAAGTACAGAGTTGTACATAATTTGGATGTAAACTTATTAGTTTTTCTACAATATATTTAATCGGCATTTATCTCGTCCGTTGTATTTAGGATTTTAATTTGAAGCTGATGTCAAGTAAATAAGCGTATTAAAATTGTATACGTTTCTGCATGGACAGTGTCAGTCAATCATTGTCTGCACTGGTCGGCTTTATCATATTCCTTTATTCTGGAAAAACTGGTAATTAAACCATAAATTGTAGGAACGTTGTACAGTGCATTTTTGTCTTTAACTTTTTATATTGAAGACTTAACAGTTTTATATTATAACAAATTAATTTTATTACAGGAATGACAAACAAATACTTTTGATATATGTACCGTTTGCCTAGTGGTTAAGGCGTCCGCCTTCGGATCGGGAGGTCGAAGGCTCGAGCCCCACGGGAAGCGTTACTTGAAGGATGAATGTTTCTTGTGGGACTCGTTCCGAAATGGCCACTTCGTGAGCCGCGAGATAGTGAAAATGAATGGTTACTGATTTCTATCTGCATTGCGCCTGGCAAAGTTGTAGGAGTTGGGAGATATATAGTATGCAAAGCAAAAGGTGCCTCATACGTCAGAACTGGCTGGCCCTTTAAGTAGGGGTGACACTATAATTAACAAAACCTTTTATATGTAAAAACTGTAAGGATTAGTCGAACAAATATAATATTACGTAAAACACTTTGTTTAATGATTTAAACTTAAACTTTTGATTAATTATTATGTATCATATGTAATAACTGGTAACCTTAAAACTGACCTTTGGGTTAACTAAACGAAAGCTTGCTCTCGTACACATGTAAGAGCAATGTTATTCTTTTGCAAAGTAACCTTTTTTTGCGTAAATCTGGACGTTTACTAAAGATTTCATAAAGACATATAGCAGAAAGGAAACCGTTTTAGAAAACTTCATGAAATTCTGCATGATCTCAAAATGTTATAACATAAACAGAGACTGTATGCAATAAACTGGCGTTGAAAGATGAACTTAGAAATGTCAGCATATCTAAATGGTGATTAAAATATATTCATCCAAGAATATTTGAACCGCCAATATGTAGATTAATGATGGAAACAAACACTAAAATAATTTAAGTACCACACATGACATTTGTCAAATACGAAACATGTATAAATTTACTATGCAAGTTTTATGTATGCTACAATTTTAAAATCTTCACAATTACAGATGAGACGGCATGTTGCTTTGAGGATTGTATTTTCATTCTATTTCTTTTACATCTGAACAAGCCATGCAGGAGTAGTTTATAAGTGAAGTAGATACAACACATACTTGATATTGCCATAAACTGATAATTCTTAAAAATAAAACTTATAAATATTACGTACATGACCGCCTAAATTTAATATTAAATCTAACATTGGTGTCTAGGTATTTATATTTTCCAGAGAAAGTAGAAGCAAAAACCAGTAAGCAAAAAAGACGTGTCATTTCAGTTATATCAAATACGAAATTATCTCTCCTGAATGTGTGCCATTGAAAAGAATCACTTATGCTTATTTGCCAAAAAAACATGCAAGAATTCAATGTTTATCCTGTATATATTGACATCAAAGAAAATTTCAAGGAATGCAATTTAGTAGTGCTATATATAGTATTTTATATTAAACAAGTATAAAGTAATAAAGACTAGCTTGTTTTTTTTTTTGCTGTAAAATATAAAATATAGTAAAGTAAACATGTATTATACGTACAGTAATGAATTAACAGGTAAGTTTTAATTTTCAAGCAAAATTATAATGTGCCAGATCAAAAAGAATAAAAACAATTAAACAGCTGCTTTTCATGAGAATATGGATGTACACTTATCGAAAACTTCATACACTGTACGATTAATCAACCTCGTCAAATTTGGTCTTTTCAATATTTTGACGAAATACCATCAATGCGTCTATGATACATATAGCAAAAATGCACTGAACATATGTTGAATGCAATGATCAAATTGCGGTTGTAAGTTTTCCGCCATTTGTGCAGTAACGTATAGTATTTCATTATAATCATAATAAATAAAACCATCCTTCAAAACATTATTACATTCCAGGTAATAGAGATGAATTTCTAGTATCGAATGTTCTAAATGAGGATAAAGTGTCTAAATAGGTAGGTGTGTCGGTTAGTTAATTAAACTCACGATCTATTCAAAATGACCTACTGCGTTTAATGTTACTTGTAGAAACGTATTTTAATGAAAGTTTGTTTGAATGACAGTCTCGCTTTTGTTAACTATTATAATTATCTTGTAAAAAATCAAACGAAGCGAAATTTGTATTTTTTCACAAATATGTTATGATATAAAAAGAACAAACAAAATAAATGGAGAAGTCTGCCACACATGAATGATCCATTCTAAATTCGCAGACATGACATTTAGGATGTTTTGTTGGTCAAGTTTGCTATAAGTTCAAATATCTTTAAAACAAGTGTACTAACGTATTATTTCGTACAATGAGCTTTTATTGTTGTGTTTATTCGACAAAACCATTTGAATTTGTAAATTACAGTTTTGTACTTTTAATTCAAATGTATTTTAAATTTCCAGTATCATATTACACCGATTAAACATATGCTTTACTTCTATTTTTGTATGTTGTGATACAAATTCGTGCCCACATTCAATAGCCATACATTTCATGAATACATGCAGAAGAAGATAAAGATAATATATCATCGTATTTCGATCCTATTTGCTTTTTATTTGACAGAATGAAAATGCAAAAAAACATAAATAATGCACCTAGTTTATGGTTTGGTAAAAGAAAAATTAAAAAATATATGTGCATTTCATTGAAGGGAATAAGATTATCCAAATTTCTAAAATATTAATCTAATGTACATCCGAGCGGATTAAATCCTAATGAAAAAATTAAAGGGATAGGTACTATGCGTTTTGTAGAAGATATGTAAATGCCTCTGCGTCATTTCTTTATAGGTTGAATCAGGTTCGTTGTAAAGTGCATTTGTTAATAAGTAGTGCTTTAAACGAATTATTTTTAACATTACAATCAGTAAAAGTTGGTTTATTGCCGTATATGTCTGAACTATACACCAGTGCTGTACCATAGATTGAAGATAATACAGCTTTTATGGTATACCAATTAACTTTCACTACATAAATATCTATTCAATTCTCTAAGTATAGTTAAAAAAGGATTGATCGAACAAATGTTCGGTTCAAACACTTTGTTTTTCTTATATATTCAGGAAATAGCTTGCTTTGTAGTAGAAGATGGAACTAAATTCATGTTTAAATGTTATAAAGGTGTCTTAATTATCAAAGGGACTCTACTGAGGTATTTCTTTATTCATAACAGGATTGTATAGATTTATGTACCATTTGATTTAGGTCAGTTACAATAATTTGTATACAAAATGTAAGATTGTAATTGGAGTTTAAATTTGGCTTCAAGCCCTTGAACTTTCACATAATTAATGCGGTTGGCGGGGTTTTTAATTGATTTTAGGTCTATCTCAATCTCCCAATTGTTATGGATTTTGAAGCCAAGACCAGTTTACAAAGTTTTAACAGTGTTTAATATTTTCCTTTTCATCGCAAATGTTTGCATTAAATTTGACATAAATGTACTTTGTTGATTTTATACTATCCATTATCCTTTTTGCAATATTTCATATGTGCTTCTTGTAATAATATTGCTAATATTTCAATGATATTAGTAAATTGTTTATTTTATTTTATTTTTGAGTTAATAAATGAGAACGTTTTGTTGGCTTTATAAAACCACGGATTTGCAACACAAACAGAGCGAAATACTGTAAAACACTGAAAATCCGAAAATAAAATCGTTATTAGCCTTGCTTATGTAAGAATACTTTTGTTACAATTGACAGAATAATCAATGGTAAGATTTCACAATGGTAACTTATCTTGGAACACTGTTAGATGTATATCTTCCTAACTAAACATGGCTTGTTTCTGGAAGGGAACTAGATTTCTACCACCAACATTTACGCAGTCGGTAGGTAAGGCACAACTACATGGCAATTATAAACACTTTATCAATTGTGCACATTAATGATCATATAATACATTGGGCTTTTATTTGATGCTTTTGAGTTGATTAATGATTTATCCGTGAAAATTATATTCGATAATTGACAATTATCAAAATATGACTTCACACTTTTCAATGAAAAGAATTGTTTGCTTGCAGTCCAGACATTGTCAAGTCAAACCAAAGCTGAGATTGATAAATAACTAAAATTTCAAATGTACTAAAAAAGAGTTACTTCAATTCATTCAGTTTACCGATCACCAAACATCATCTGTATTTTTTTATCATAATTTTAACAGTCTGAAGATACACTTTCCTCAACATGCAAAACTTCTCTTGATGACATTACCGTAATGCAATGCCAGTCATAAGTAAACACTCCAGCATTTAAAAAAAGTATTGTTAGCAATCCTCAAATAAGTTTCCTTTCTTATGAATGTATGTAGAATTAAAAAAATTCATATGAAATTATTCTAAATCAAACACATTTTTTCCCTCCCGTGAAATACACAACTTTAAAAATGGCGGTCTATTACATTTCAAAGGATAGTCTTATATGAATATCCGCGAAAAATAACGGAAATAAGATTGGTGTAACTTTTTCGTCTTCTAGAATTGTTCGTATCTATTATTAAAACAAGCGATCATTCATTTATTATTTTGTATACAATAGATAAAATCATCACCATTTAGCCATTTTTTGACTCATTTTCTTGCTCAAGACTTCATGTGTTTATGAAAAATATGTCTGAAATTGAGGACTTCCAGTTGGGAAAACAGATTTGATATTCAAGTTGATATAGAGGAAGTTTCATTTAAACTTGTAATTAAACATAAAATAAAAAGAAAATTTGTTGCTTTTCTGTGTAAGTTAGTTTATTTCATCTGACACCAACACAAACAAATATCCTCTATTCATTGTACATCTTAAACTGAGCGTACCTTATTAGTTCAAATTTTTTGATGATCTTTTTTAATATTATATGCCCATGAGTAAACTAACAGGATCATAAACTGTATTGGAGCTCTCGTTATTTTGGACTTAATTAACAACTCAGTAAGTTCATGTGTAAAATAAATTCAGTAAGTTCTTAATATGTAGAATTAAAAATTCACCAGACAATGTAATGAGATTTGACCGCAGTGTAAAATGTTTTGTGGGAAAAAGTATGGTTAAACATAACTTAAATAATTAAGCAATTTAACTCGAAACCTAAAGAACTATCCTTTAAATTTTATTTTAGAACAATTCCTAAGATTATTTATTTAAAAATGGCAAGAAGAAATATCCTTTACAATGTATTTTAGAATGGCTAATGAGTTTTCAGAATTAAGCTTGTAATTTTATAATGACCAATGAAAATGTATATTTCAGAAAGTTTTCCGCTCTATGTTAAACTTATGACATGCAATATCTTATGGAGCAAATAATGTAGTCCATTTTGCTCTAAGTTAATTTATTCGTTGATATAACTTACACTCTCAATAAGATGAAACAAAGATTAATAGTGGAATATATTTATGTTTCCGTATGTTTCAATTTTCACAATACGTTTAACTAACCAGCAGTTTATCACGTGTGTATTTCATGGTTATATACAGACAAAAATTCGAAAATAAAGACCAACAAGACTCAGTTTGTCTGTGGTATTTATACCATTTTAACGGACGGGTCCATTATAATTGTCGTTCTTATTTCCAGCTCATGTAAAGTTTTCATGATCTAATCTCTTGGTTCGGTATTCGTCGTTATTAAAGCAGCTGAAGAAAACAAAAAAAGGAATGAATTAAAATTAGAATCAACTTAAGCACTTTCACGTGTTTTACTTTTTAAAAGTTTGTTTCTATAAGAATTCTCTTTATATATACTCGTTGTTTATGCAGTGCTATTACATTATAACGTGAGCCAGAAATTGTTTTAACATTCATAGCGAATTTACAACAGTATTAACAGAAGAAATGTCCATCGTTTCCAAGCGTTTAATATATTTCTAGATCTAACAGGCATGCGTTGGTCCAAAACAGATAACTGTACATATGTAATTTGTTAAGTGAAGAGAGAATCGAGCTAGTTTATGCTTTGTCGGTTAATCATGTAGCAACACATACAATGTATTTCACAGACGCCTTCACAATGGATAATTCCTCGTTATAAGAAAAAACCCAATTTACTGTCAATGAATTGTGAAATAAGGCACTGATCACACCCAATGAGTACTTTGTCAACCCGATGAAAGGGGCAAAGAAATATGTATATTGTTTATCTTTCGCCAAGCTACTGCCAATTTGGACCATCCAAATTTCTCATAGCGTAGACACTGGCTGACAAAGAGGCTTTTAATTAAATCATACAGGGACAAATAGAATTCCAGGGTACAGAAGTAATGTTTTTATTAAATTGTATTTTTTTTGTGATGGATGACAAAGACGTTCTGTACTTCCCTGTAAGTGAGGAGAGGTAATTGATATTGCTGTAAATTATATGAACTGTAAACATTCGTTTGGACGTACATTTATGCTTTTTAGAATTTTTCATGTAGACTGAGTTGAGAAGATTCAAGTTTGTAATGTGCTGTTATCTTTATTAGACATATAATTAATTGTAATTTATAACTTGGTTAATACTTATAAATGATAGAAGTCATCGTTTACGTAGAAACTTAAAACTCTTGAAAAAATATAGAACATAGATCTTTGTCGTGCAAAATGTTTGTACGAATACTTTATTATTACTGACTGATGTTACTTTGAAGTATTTTTTGTTTGTTTCAAAAATGATGTCTGACACTTTTAAGCTTATGTTTTGCAAGAACTTACTCAATCAAATCTAATCTGTACTTTTTGGCTCTATTATATTTCTTTATTTTGAAAAAAATTCTGGTAATAGAAACTAAATTTTATGATTGTTGTAAAGTGCATTTCGTTTATAGGTAGTGCTTTAAACGGATTTTTCTGATTGTTTTTAACTGTAAAATTTTGTTTATTCCCGTATATATCTGATATTTACATCAGTGATGTACCCTTGATTGAGGAGTATAAAAGTTGTATGGTATATCAATTGACTTTCATCAAATCAATGTTTATAAAATCCGTAAAGTACAGGTTACAAAATAACACGATTTATCGCACGAATGTTCCGTACAAAACCCTTTGTTTTTCTCCCCTGTACTTATTGAAATGTAGCTTGATTTGTAAACAATGATATACGATGGAACTATATGTCATTTTTAAATGAGTCAAACTGTTATAAATGCGTCTTAATCATTAAATGGACTCAACTGATCTTTTGACACACAGAATTTGAAATATTCTTTTCAATAATTTGGGCACAAAATATAAGATCATTTGCTAACTTCGTTTCTCAAGAAAAAATAATTATAGATAGTTAATGATTAACCAAAGTTTGCTTTCAAACATAAAATATCATTTTTATCGCAAAATATATACAAATGTCTTTAGGCGGAGATATATACCAGGTACTTGTATGCTACAGAAGTTCCAGAAAGATAATGATCTACCTGCAATCAACAAAAGATGCTTTACATATTTACTTAAAACGCTTAGTCATTTATATGGACATTGCGTACCACTGATTATTAATTCGTATATTTGATAAAAATGAGGTTTGAAAAGATCAGTTTTTTTCGGCCAAAGCCCGTTTTAAGAAAAAATGTACAGGGGAGATTTGAACATAAGAAGAGTTTTCATTGGTCATTTAAAATTACAAACTGAAATCTGGGAATTTTAGTGGCCATTTTAAAATCAAATGTAAAAGATATAGCTCTTGCCTTGCCATATTTAGGTAAAATGTAAAGGTTAGTCCTTAAATTAAATATATAATGTAGTACCTTAACTCACTAGTTAAATTGCTAAGATATTTAAGTTCTGTTTGACCATACTTTCTCCTACAAAACATTTTACAGTGCGTTTAAATCTTATTTCATTTCCTAGATAACATTTTATTTTTCTTAAGAACTAACTGACTTATAATTTTTGTCCAAAAACAACAAGATCTTCATAAAAGTTTACGATCCCGTGAGTCTACTCATGCAAATGAAAATATAAAAAGAAAAACACACCAATAAATCAAGACCTTTCAGATACCCTCTGTTTATGATTTTCCAAAATTTCCAGTTCATTATATGATCATTGATGTGTTCAATATATATATGATGTTTATAATTTTCATATATATTTGCATATTAACCAAGTATTTATATAAATACTTGCCTACCGACTGCCTAGATATTGGTGATAGAAATTGAGTTCCCCTATTGAAAACGACGGGTTCATTTCGTAAAACACATCTTATAGTTTTTCTTTTTCTTCAAGATTTATAATCTTACTTTTACTTTTTCTGATAATAATGGTAACAAAACAATTCAATTGATTACATAAGAAAGGTTACTTACCATTTTTTCCTTTTTCGATATTGTACTCAGTACGTGTTTCAAATCCGTGGATTAATTATTCCTACAAAACTTTCTCATTTATAAACTTTCTTTCAATTAAACTTTTTTTGTTAAATTAATTCTTTTTAAATCTAAATTGACAGTCAGTATATAAAAATAAACAATAAACATTGAGAGTAAAAATGAACTGTAATGAAACCATTGAGTAAACAATTAATTGTTCTATTTGTATGTTAATTTTTACGTCAGACCCCCAAACTTTCACATAATTAATGTGGTAGGTGGGGTTATGAACCAATTTTAGGTCTAACCCTTTTTGAAACCAAGGTCAGTTAACAATTTGTTTAAAGTGTTTTATAGTTTTCCTTTTCATCATAGCTGTTTGCATTTAATGAAAGACAAAACGTTTGTAAGCAATTTGTTGATTTTATACTATTCATTATCCTTTTATTCCTATTTGCAATATTTCATATGAGATTTTTCTAATAATACCACCAATTCTGTAAGAAAAAGTTGTCCTACTTTGAAGAGACATCAATATCAATATGCTTATATTTAATTTCTATGTTTACAAAATGTTTTTTATTGTAAGCTAAAAGAAATTATTGGCATTGTTATGCAAACATTCTTTGTTAACATTTCTAAAGTTTATTGAAAAGCAGTGGATGCATATGCCTTCATGAAAATGTTTTTTCTTTTCTTGCTTATCAAGGTTGCGGTTAAATTTTATAATTATATTGGTAACCATCCTGTAGACATAAATACAATTAAAAAAGTTGAAGTTTCATCCGATTGCTCTATAAGTAATAAAGTCATCTAATATATTGCTTTTAAAATAGAACGTTGCAGATTACTTTAAAAAGACGTTTTGGTAAGGCGGTGAGCCATCGCAATTAATTTAGTGTCATATTTTGTCAAACGATTTTGTGTAGGTAGTTTAGAATTATTTCTTATGGTATAAAATTCAAGAAATTATGACACCGTGTGATTACTATTTTATTACACAGTTAATAGGAAAATAGGTTTTGTGTCAATGATTCGAGATGATCCAAGATTACTACCACCAAGAAAAACCAGCAATATTGACAGGCGCCAAATACGACACAAAGGAAGATGAATGTTTATCTGGTCACACCTGCAGGTGTATTTGATATGAAATTAATATGTAACATGTATATGGCATTTCAATACATTCTAAAAAGACCGACATGCGTTTCTTATTTGCTGTTCATGGACGTTTACTACATATTTCATGTCGTGTTTCGTGAACTTGTCGTGTTTAGTAAACTAATTCAATTTCTATATTTTAGCAATTACTGAACATCATACACTTAGGGTATCTTAAAAGTTCTGATATTATTCTCAATATTTTGGACAAAATTTTAAACTTAGATCTTGTGTTAAAAATAAACTCAGTAAGATCTTGCTAAAGAAACTACCAGAAAATGTTATGCAATCTGAATGCAGTGTTATTGTTAACCTAAACCAAACTTAAATATCTGAGCATTTTAACTAGAAAGTTAAAGAACTATCCTTCATATTTGATTTTAGAAACATCCATTACATTTTATTCTATTATGGCAAGAACTACCCCTGTCCTTTTAGTTTAGAACTATCTTAGAATGAAAAGAACTATCATTTACATTTTATTTAGAATGGCCAATGAAATTCCAATATTTTATCTTATATACTCGGTACAATGAAAGCAAACGTTTTTCTTTAGCTTTCGACGTTTAGCCTTTATCAGAAAAGTGACGTTTATGAAATAACAAATGACGCAACGTCCGTTTAACTATACGCTAAACGGAACGTGACGTTAACGCGGAAATAAAACTTTTTCAAATAAATACAGAAACTTTCATGAACATAGATACGCCAATATACAATAAATAATACATAGAATATTGATCTGCACATGTGATACTAAAATTCTCTAAAGTTATAAATTGTACAAATCTGTTGCATTCATATCATTAGCAGATGATGTGTTAAGCGTATGAATCCAGTGTGATACTTGTTATAAGCGTTCCATATCATCGGAGACAATCTCTGTACGCATTAATTTAAAATCCTTAATACAATGATTGCTTTTATTAAAGTGTGTAGAGACACTGGTAGAAAATAACGGATCGGAAACATTGTTGATATCAAACCTTTGGATATTCATGCGTTTAGACACTTGTTGCTTCGTTTGACCAACACACTACTCTTTACATTTGTCACATGTGACAACATACATAAAGTTTTTCGTAGAACAATCAGTATTATTATAAACATGATAATTCTTACCAGGAATATAAGAACTACTATATATATTTCTTTCATTAATGGAGCTGCAATGGGTACATCTACTTCTATAACATCTGGATGAACATTTCCATTTCTATTATTAAGCCTAACATTATAATAAATAAGAATGTCTTTAAGACTTTTTGGTCATTTAAATGCAACCAAAGGTTTACTGTCATGAAGCTTTTGCACTGAACATATAGTTGAAAGTTGAAGTAAATTCAAAGACGTTTTAATGATATTACAAATATTAAGTAAAGTTGGGTTATACTCAACAACAAAGAGAATAACACTGTCATCACTTGTTCTGTTATAAGTACACAGTGACTCATCTTGTGTTAGACATGAGACCTTTTTCATACGTATGGTACGCATAGTATTTTATTTCCATATTTTATTGAGTAATTTTGAAATGACCAATGAAACCTCTTCTTATATTCAGTTTTTTCCTAATCATTTTACAGGAAGTCAAACTGATTTTCACCGGCTTTTGGCCTGACAAAACTGTTTGAGAGACAGTTTTTCAAACTTTGCATTATGTTGGAATATTATGAAAGAAACAGAGAGAGACTGCTTATCATAAACTTGTGTCGGAACATGAACTTAGACATGTCAATATATCTAAATGTTGATTCAAAAATATTCACACAATTGAGCAGAACACCATTTATTATACAATATGACTTGAACATAACAGTTCCTTATCATTACACATAATATATACAGATGTGAAGGCGTATTTCAATTAATGGTGTATTCTCATTATGTTTTAATTTAGCCATACATGTATTGACTTGTAATCCATGCAAGAGTAGATAATACGTAAAGTAGATAAAACGCATAATTGAAATAGTTCTATGCTTAAATATTAAAGCTTTTATTGATATCATGATGTTTTAGATTTTCCTGCGACATATGAAGCAATAACCAATAAGCGAGAAGAAACCTGTCAAGTCAGTTTTATCAAATATCAAATTATCCCTCCTTAATTTGTACCCTAGCATCACCTGCTTTATAAGGACATTTGTATAATTGTCGCAAACATATCTTGCAAGAATCCGTTATTCATTCTGTAAATTTTAATCCGGTTTTATTTCCTGACACAACGTGAGTTTCAAGACATTGATTTTCTATATTTGGATTTTAAATTAAACAAATTATACGCCATTTCTCTGTTTATTCGTTCAGAATTAATCCTAGCACCTTACTTAATCTACAGTTTAAATATTAGCTTTTCATAAGAAACCTTTTTGCTGAAGTGATATTCTATCTCTAACTTCCCAATGTAACTTTCTGAAGAACTTGAACGGACAAAAAATTAGATATATGGATTTTACAAAATTTTAATGTGTTAAAGTGTTAATGCAGAAAGTTCTGTAAAGATTGTTTTGTAAAATTAGATTGTGAGGGATATTGTAGTAGTTCCGGTAAATCGTATTTAGTTTTACGTCTTGGCTTTGCAACGGAAGTTTGTCCCCTTCCTTTACCCATTCTACAGTAATGAAGACTAGGTTTTGTTTTTGCTGTACAATATTCGCTAACAAATATTTCAACTATACACGAACAATTTTGATATCTAATACAAGCATATTTAGAATGTAACAGATCAAATGGCAGAAAAACAGTTTTACAGCTTCTTTCCATGAACACATGGTTGGGTGATTACTTATCAAGGTAAATAACATAACAATCACTATTCATACGGTGCCAAATTGATAGATTTTCAGCAAACTAAGTTTCTAAAGACTTTGGATAAACCTTATTTAAGATTGTCAAATAAAGATAGTTGAATATTTACTGTAAAGAGAGCTCATTAGCAATCATTTTATTTGGTATACATGTACTAAATATTTCGTCTAGTATATACTATCAATATGCGTATGCTATAAATACTTTTCTAAGCCATGAATTACTTTATTTTACACACAATTGTTATGTCTCTATAAATCTTTAAAAAATCTTAATTTTTTAATTGCTTAATTTCTTCTTAATGTTCAATTTCTGCAGAAAATGTAATGATTTCATTATAAACATTAATATTAAAACCATCCTTCAAAGTAATTTCATTCAATGAAAAAGACATGTATAACTGGTATTGAAAGTTCTTAATAAAGATAAAATTTCTTAATAGGTAGGTGTGTCGGCTAGTGAATTAAACTCACTATCTTTTCAAAATGACTTACTGTGTAATGTGGTAATTGTAGAAACGTATTCAGGTAATTGATTCGAATAATAGACTCGCTTTTGTTAACCAAATCTTATAAACAAGTCTTAATTTCGTTTTCGACAAGATCATTCAACTGGAGATCAGTCTGTACCACTGGTCATTATAACAGTGAACGATAGTTTTACTTATCATTAATATGGATCGAATTATTTACATGCTAAAATACCTAATTAAGGCTTAATAATCGAATAGTTTATATAGTTATGTTTGTTTATGCATTATTTATAAAAGTTAAATGTATGTTGTTTATACATATGTATGTATAGTTGATGTGAAAATGTATGTGATTGTAAATATGTTTTGCTCTCCGTATATGGAGAAAATAAAAGTATATATCTATTCATGACCAATTCTAAGTTTGCAGACATGACTTTTAGCAGGTTTTATGTGGCAAGTTAACTATAAGAGTAAATATCTTTACAAAAATTGACAAATGTAAGATCTCCTACAGTGAGGTTTTCCATTGTTTTGTTTATCTGGCAAAATCATTTTAATTTATTTGTTTATAACATTACGAATACTTTTAAAGTACCAGTATCCTATAACACCGATAAAACACATGTTAATCTCTATTTTTGTCTGTTGTGATACAATTTCGTGACAACAGTTTTTTGCCATATTTTCATAAATAGGTGCAAAAGAAAGATAATATATCATGTTTTGATACTTTGTGCTTTTTGGTTTAAACATATTTTATTCGTCACATAAGCATATTTACATACATGCTATTTACATTCAAAACAAGAAAAGGATTAGACTGGAAGCAACCTAATGCTTATTGAAGTCTTTTCCAGTGTTCACATTGTTTATTGCAATATTGCTTTTTATTTGTGTCAGTTACGAAAATACGAAACAACGTAAATTTATCTAAGAGATTTTTGTGGAACAAAAGGAGAAGAAAATACAATACGCGTATATCATTGAATGTTATTAGATTATCCCAATTTCTAAAATTGTATTTTGTGTTAAATCCGGCCGGATTTGATACTAATCAAATAAGAAAATGAGAGATAAATAATATGCGTTTTATCAAAAGTACGTACATCTTCTTTCGGTGTTAGTGATTGGAAATCAGGTTTCGTGTTATATATATTGGTTAGAAAAGAGTTGAGTACAACCGGGTATAATACAAACTGATAATAGACGGCATTAATTCGGAAAAAAAACTTCAAATTGGATCTTCTCAAGCCAATATTCGTTGTGATCGGATATAATGCCACAGATGACATCCGAATAATTAAGCAAAGGTCTAACAAAAAAGTGTTTAAAATATTCCATCAAGGACAATTTTGAGGCCTCTCATATCAATGATTCTCTGCCAATATTTTACCTTAATGTTTTCATCTTGTTCATGCCAAGTGTTCATGACGTTTTACTTCTTTGATCTGCACATTATTCTTGTGGGATCTATGTCCTGTGAACGTTGCTTTTGCCTTGCTGATTCTCTTTTTTAGGAATGATGGATGAGATGTCTTGTGTTCTGTCCTGTTTTTGTTTAGGGTCCGCCTGGGTCCCTTGCCACTTGTTGCTGGGTCGTATGGGGTTGCTACGTCCATTGAACGCCGCCTTCCCTTGTTGATCTTGTTTATCATATTTTGTTCAACCTACGAGTGATAAGAAGGACTTTAACCGACAACCAGTCATTTGCTCATTTATTATTGAAATAGTTTTATTGTATGGAAGGTGCATATATATATATATATATATATATATATATATATATATATATATATATATATATATATATATATATATATATATATATATATATATATATATTCCATGTTTATACCATCGTATTTACTTGGCAGACCTTGAAAATTCCAGTATGTGGTGCATCGTAAAGCATTATCAAAATCTCAATTGAATAAAAGCATATTATGCAATACGTGCCATTTACAGTGCAAAAGTGTCATAAAATTAAATTGCCTTTTTTAATTCCTCCAGTCACAGAAGCAAAACACCCTGATATGGTATGTGTCAGGGGTTTGCGTCTTGTGTACCTTGCCTTTGCGTTGTTGATATTCATTCTCATTTTTGTTTGTTTCCTCGTGTTTTGGTGACATCAGCACAAGAGGAGGGGTTTTCCCAAAGGATCGCGGACTTCAGGAAACATATATCAATCAGAAAAAAAACGTGAACAAATGCAAAACGCAGCCGGTGTCATCCAACATAATTACCATTTAACACAGTATCTGATTGCTTCTCTGGTTCTGCATTCCGAAACTCGTGTAGGAGCTATTGCCAATTTGACTTTAAAGGAAGTCGAGGAATTCACTCGTGTTATTGAGCACAGCAAGTCTCAAGTTGCATCAGTGACCACAAGACCGGTTCCCTTTGTCCCATAGACCTGCCACTAACTTAACCAGAGTACTCAGCGCTCCTTAACGTTTGTTTGATATGTAAAATCAAAATTTCCAATGGCGACACACCTTTTGTTGTGCTTGGCCATCATGGCACTTCCCCGAGTGGCAGACCATGCAACACCTCACGCATAGCGTACGAGTAGCAGAAGGAATTTGGTGCAACTGGGATAAAGGCAAGTATGGTCCCTATAATGCCTTATCAAATCGCCCAAGTAAAAGATTGCGTGTGCTCTTAACAAGAAAACAATGGGCGGAACAAAATAAAATGGAAAAACAAACATTCAAAGCAAACTGAACGGACATATTGCGACTTAGCACCTAAGCAGGCCGTCTAGCTAAAGACAATTTTGTCTCAAAAAAGAGAAATACAGAATCCCTAAAGAAAGCCCGTCACGACAAAATTGAAAATGTTGCAGGCTCAATTTGATTGAGCTTGTTCATGGACGGTACTGGAAAGTGCAAGTTACCGTCCACGCCCCTTAGCACCGGCTTAAGCAGAATTCAACATTTTAACACGAAATATGGTGGAATTTAGAATTGAGAGACATCCGCAGATGTGTTCATACGACGACTATCATGGAACATTCAATGCGACACAGCAGTGCCATTCCATAAAAAGATGTACAAAAATGCGCGTGTCCTAAACGAGAAAACAATGGGCGCATCTAAATAAAATGGACTTTAGAAAGGGGATCTGAGGTTATGAAGCCTGCGTATCACAGACAAGATGTCAAAAGACAAATTAAAAAAAAAACAGACGACATATCCTGAGGGTGATTATACAGTATTCAATAAGGAATACTGGAAGCACCCAACTTGAAAAAGGCCAAACATTAGAAACTATAAGTACCACATAACATGTATACGCAACAATAATGTCGTGCTGAACGATCTTCAAGGATCGAAAATATTACATAATTGATTAAATGTACGGGGAGACTTTTAACAGCCGCCACACGGTACAAATAACACGGATGTGACAATAAAATAGAGAAATACAGAATCCCTAAAGAAAGCCCGACACGACAAAATTGAAATGTTGCCGACTCGGTTTGATTGAGCCTGTTCATGGACGTTACTGGAATGTGTAAGTTACCGTCCACGCCCCCTAGCACCGGTTTCAGCAGAATTCAACATTTAAACACGAAAAAATCAAACCCTAAGTCCATCATAGTCAAAAAGGCGGCTAATAAATCCTTGCCCTCGTCAGTGTGCTCCATTTAATACACTCTTAAGGCGGGACGGGGTAATCGCCCCGTTCGTTGCTTTGCCTTGTGCCCTGTTTTGCTTTTCTTTGGTGTCGTGCTTGACTCCTTGTCGATGTTGCTGGGTTGTGCGGTGCTTGTGTTTATTGAACGCCGCCCTTCTTTGATGATATTGTTTTTTATATGTTATAAAGTGCACCTTAACATTGCCGGATGCCATCGCTCCATGCCTCGAACGTAGGGCAAGGGGACAGACTAATAAAATAATCCAGAAATAGTAACATAAACACAATTATTTTCTGATTAGTCATTTTTGATATGTTGTTGACTTTAAAAGATCCCTAGCCAAGTTTCTAATCATTTTTCAATCATGTCACTTAATTACTTTAGCTTATTCATTACCAATTACTTCATTTCATTTATGTTTAACATGTAAATGCAGATGGGATATTTATTAATATGAAATTCACATTTAACAACAGCTGTATGTCAATTATTATGCCATGAAATGTTTTATTACAACTAACATAAGTCAATAAAATGTTCGTGTTTTACACTGTTAATATATCTTGCAGATGGTTGTTACATTCACATTTGACTTGCACAAAACGTATTTATCATATTTAGTTCATATTTTCGAACAGTTGTAATTAAAATTCACTTCCACTTAACAAAAGGTTAGCCTAACGATAAATTGTAAAATAATGTGATTTCTTACTATTAAAACTGTTAATATAGATACTCGTTTGGTGTGTACTGCAAATAGACATTAACAATGTGTTGTGATATAATTGATATATCTAAATATTTTTATAACTGTCTTAAATTTCAAAAAAGCAATGTTTACAACGGACAACAGTACATTTTGTTTAGGTTCTTGCAATTTCCAAATCCACAATTAAAAAAATGTCTATTTTTCTATTTGTAATGATATTAAGAATAAATAAAGTTATACTGATATACTGATATTTACGATAATGACCTTATTCATTTCTTTTCAAAGATACAAAAGAAAATAAACAAGCTGAAACAAATACTATTGCTGTTACATAATTCTTTATAATTCAAACTAATGAATCTTTAGAATGTTATTTAATAGATTTTATAAGTATATTTGTCACTTTTAAACTTTATTCTTGAACATGCACATAAAAAGACTTACTACCCTTTACGATAATGATTTAACGAGGTTATCATAAGGCTTCCTTGTGCCAAACATAATTAACATTCATTCATTCATTCATTCATTCATTCATTCATTCATTCATTCATTCATTCATTCATTCATTCTTTATTATTCTTATTATTGATATTTTTTCCATGTATTTTATTTACGAGAATGCTATAGCATATATGATAAGTTACAATTCAATTCAATTCAATTCAACAATGTCTTCAACATCTGTAGCAAATTCAGTCGCGCTGGCGAATTCGTCCCTGGTGCCGAGCGAGTACCTCAATAGGCGATTATCACGGAGCAATTAATTGCGAGATTTACACCAAGTGGCTTGATCAAAAGCTAATCCCCAGTCTTCCAGCACACAGTGTCGTGGCGATAGATAACGCACCTCAAAACACCATTTGCTATGATATTTCCTACGAATTCAAGTACAACAATGTAACGACGTCCTTGTTACAGCGCCATAACACACAATGCAACCAAACATGCAACCAAACTGCTGGGATTTGAGCCCACAAATATTTTTGAAAGACCAGCGTTCAACCACTACACTACAACGTCTCAGTTCAAAGACTACGGCCAGTAAGTATTACTATACTATCCATATACACATGATTTACCTTTTATGAAGTGCACTGATCGATGTTATATTTACAACGGTTCCGAAATAAGTAAACTTCAGAACAAAAAAGACACGTGTTAGGAGTAAACATAATGAACTATACAGCAAAACTCAAAACTTAGTCTGTTATAGCACACAATTCCTTGTTTAGCAGACCTGTTATAAAAAGTTATATTGACTATGCCCTTCAGGCCACAAACCCCACGTCACCTTTATAACATTTATACTTTGGCAAAATCTTTTAAACTATAAGAAAGTTTTCCTTTATAGAATCGTCAAAGAGTTTATCTTCTGTAAAGTCGATAACAAGGGGTTTATGGGATATTATCGTTGTAGATGGTGATATTTCTGATATTGGAACTGTTATATACTGCTGGTGCTGCTGGTGCTATGATTAAAAAAAAGAAAAAGAAAGAAAAAGAAACAATGGTGCTCCCATCCAACCGTATTCACGCCTTTACCTCTGTGTTATGGCTATAAGACAATATGTATTGGTTGTTTTCGCTGTTTTGTCTGTAAAAAAAAAATTAATGACCACTTTAGTCAATGTAAAAATTCATTACAAAGAAATACAAAAAAATTATACAGTGTCTATTCTAGGATTCGAAAATGGGGAGATCTTTATTGAAAAGTAAGAATTTATAAATGTAGTTATTTTTTTCCTTCTTTCTCTATGTAAAAATCCCCCGTCTCTGAAAAATAGAGGATATTTTTCAAAAATATGAATGAATCCCCCATCCCTCCTCCTAGAATAGACACTGTTATACAAATTTACAAAATTATTCATTAAAAAAATATTAGTTTTAGTTTAATACTGGTAAAATTACAGCTGAAACAATATTACTAAAAATGGAAGAAAGCAACACATCTATTAAAAAAAATTATCAAAATCTAATTATCTCATCATACATGTATATACCTTATGCAAAAATAAATCAAATTAATCAGACACATTGAACGTAATGTCTCTTTGAATTGATATTATAGATAAAGATGCAATTAAATATGAGCAACAAATTACTAACTTGAAAAGGAAAAGTTGTACTGAAAAGACTGTAGTATGTGTCACTTTGGCAAAAAAAAAAAAAAAAAAAGAAAAAAAAACATGCCCTACAAATCTATTTATTCCGTCTTATCTTGACCTGAATCTAACGTACTTTTCTGACCTCATTAGCGATTGAATGCTGGGATTGGTTTGTTTGAAAATATGTGAGCGCTCTTGTGAGTGATATACTTTAATGAAAAATTTTAAATATACAAAGATCAAGTTTATTTATAATGCCATACCATTAGCACTAACATAATTCTACCATTTTGTTTTTGAATATTTATGCTTAAATGGACTGTTGATTAATCACGAAACATATTATTTTATGACACTATGAAAGAAAAAAAACTCAACCTCGCAAAAAACTGGCAGTATCTTAGGTCAGCAAATACTAATGGTTGTTTGTGTATTTATTTGTCCTTTCAATGACACTGTCGTCTTATATTCCACTTTAAAATTATATAATTGAGTTATTCATGTCTTGTAGATTTTCCTGCATATAGTCAATTTAATATCTTGTTAACCCAATTTTAAAAACCCCCATTATTTAGCGAATATGATAACTTACAATCCATTGCATTTACATTTGGTCAGTGTATTTAGAAATATGTTTGTATATTTATTCAACCGCACTCCCTACTATATCTTATATCATCTAAACTTTTGGTCACTCATAACTTTGGTCATTCTTGTAATGTAACTAAGTCAAAATTTCGAGTACATAAGTCGACATTTCGAGTAACTAAGTCGAAATTTCGAGTTACTTAGTAGAAATTTCGAGATAAGTAACTCGAAATTTCGAGTTAATATGTCGAAATTTCGAGTTAGTAAGTCGAAATTTCGAGATAGGTTACTCGAAATTTCGAGTAAGTATATCGAAATTTCGACATACTTACTCGAAATTTCGAGTAAAAAAAAGCACACACTTGGCACTAATGCTCTTCCGTACTATTATCATAAACCAGAAGGGATTACAATTGATACAGTAAGAGTCAAAAAGATATTGTATGATAAGCATGTTTTTCACATCCGATGATTGTAGTAGTTATTATAGGAAATCAAGAATGATAGAATAATTGTAAAATTCTGTTATACAAATGAAAGTAGAATTACTGTAATCGGATTACTTTTATCGGTTTTATATCAAAACATTTCTTTATATTTCAGGTGACCTCAGCAGCTATACGACATAACTCTAATACGGGCAAAAGCTCTTTTACAATAGAACTCAAACAGGAAAGTATGTTAACATGTCGTTCCCAGTGAAGAGTTCTTTTTATCTTTTAATGTTTTTAGAATGAATTTATTGCACACAAAAATAATAGCAGTTTAAAAATTGTCTATCTTTAATGTTAAAATTATCAAAATTTGTATTTTTGTTTAAAAGGTTTCAATGAAATGCAAAATTTTAATTTAAACTATGACTTTGTTTATCGTGTTCTTTAGTTACTTGGTACTTCGTTTTTCATGTTTTATTACATATACACACTGTATAAAAATGTATAGAGCAACAATAACAGTAGATTTGTCGGTCATACGGTTTTGAGTTCCCATTAATTTGATATTGGACAGGAAACAATATTCAAGATGTGCCAAATTAGTAATCTCCAAACGTACCATTCATCCAATTTACCAATATACTATCAAATCCTTATGAAGGCTATTTATTATTGTCATTTAGATTGGAGTGCGATCCCTAAGGGATGGGTATTATCATTTTCAGATATTTGTGATATATACTGATTAAGAACGTCTTATTGTTCTGCAATTGCCTTCTTTGAAAATTCAACGCCATTTCCAGGGGGAAATTAAGCAGTTTCGAAGTTTTGACCTATAAACAGACCAATGAATAAAGCTTCTACTACCAAATTTTAGTTTCAAGTTACACGAAGTTTATTTAGTTTAAATTAGGAGTTTAAAAGTGTGAAACCTACCCAAACATGGACAACTGTCTGGAAAGTTCTTATCACTTAAACTTTCTACAGTTTATATAACAGAAAATGACTGCAGTTTTTATTACAGAAAATTACTATTGTCCTCATATTGGAAAATTACAACAATTCCAATTACCGTTGTAAACAATGAACTTAGAGCACCGCTTTAAAATAATGTATAAAAATCTTGAAAAGGGAAGGTCACTCGATAGCAATGAAAACTACAAAATTGTATTCAGTTTGACTGAGACTATTTATGACATAGGGGATATTGAATGAGTGTAAGTTTAATACTTAATTAATTGAACGAGTTGAATAAAATTACATTAAGCGATCCTCTGGCGACCATAATATTATTCTAAAGTGATAAAGAAACATTTTTCATTGACGCGCCTTTAGTATAACGCTAACATTTAGCGCGTCTTAACGCGTCTTAACGCTTTGTTTTTATAACGCAAATGACGTCACGTCAAAATATATGCACAGCCGAGCAATACCATTTTTACGGAGTCGCAAAATCGGCACGGGAATGTGATAAAGATATATCTGTTACATATTATGTTGTTTTTAACTTTTACCCTTCTGATACGTAATGCAACAATTATAGTCAGAAAAGCAAGTTTGTACAGTCTGATCAGCATCCATATTTTCATTGAACGCTGCCTTTCCTTGTTGATCTTGTTTATCATAATTTAATCTAGATTTTAATCTTAATTTACCCAAAATGATTATGAACAGTTCCATCAATGGAAGCGGAATATGTCCATTTACGACATTCAGCAGGTTATGGGTAAAACTCTATTTTTATTATCCATTTGCGAAACATAGAACTTACGTATATGAAAAGAAAAAAATCCCAGATATTTAATTGAAAGCAATATCATAGACGATATGAAAAGTAAATCATATTTTCTTTCACAACCGCGAAAAATGTCACCATATATATATATTTTTTACAAGAATATCACTAAAGATTTTAGGTGTTACGATAAGTAGCTTCGGGATAGTCAAAACACAGAATTTTTAGGCCGTATCAACACAAGAAAACAAAAGTAACTTATTCGTATTTTCGAATATAGAGCTTTTATGGACAATAAAGGGATAACATTATCTTTGATCAGACAAAGCTTCCCATCATCTAAATTACGATGAAAACTCAAACCAATTCTCAACGGATTATATGATCCGATAGCAATGAGAAATAAATTGCCTTTCATAAGTGCGTTTTGATAACTATATTCTTAAATTTTCAGAATGTTTTTAAAAATTGAAAGCATCATTAAAACTATAACAAATTTCATAAAAAAAACCCGCAAAAATTTATCATTCAATCTTTTAAGGAATCATCTGCTTTGATTTACAGTTCATTGTTGTACTGTATAACCTTCTGACGAATAATTTTTCAAAACTCGGTCAACATTTCTGAAGGCTTTGAAATTTATTGCCTCCTTTTTGAGTTTGTTACCTGTAAAATTGTAATAAAACATTTTACAGCTAACCTGTGTTATCAAACTGACAGTTATATTGCATTTGCTGATAGTTGTTAGTTATGTTAGTTATTGGAAATAAGGTTGAGTTAATCTGATTTATGTTATCTCTTCAGAAACGTTAAATCTTGTTAAAAATCAAAATAATTTGGTTAAATAAACATTTTGTACTATGTAACATAAATTCGGAAAAAGGTTAGTAGTAAGTTTTTCTATGTGTTGAATTTACAACACGCAATTGGTAAAAAAAAGTTAGTTAAAATTTAAAAAAAAAACGATAAAGAAAATTGAATCTTAATATAATGAAATCATTTTATATTTATGTGTTTTTGCGATATACATTGTACGAAAGAATAAATATTTACAAATTGATACTTAAGCTATGTATATGCTATGTATATGCCAGATGAGTCGCGTGCTGCTTAAGATGACGTAATTTTACCGTTATGAATTAAGTCGTGTAAGAAAATCGTTACAGGTGTTATGACATATATTTTCTTGGAAAATTGTTTTATTAAGGTACAACATTTAAAATATAATGCAATATGGTAGAATATACAAGTAAATATATCTGTTTAGATTTGAATATTCGTCCCTCAGGAACCAGCCCATGGGCGTTAACTCCTGTTTAATTGGACTCGTGCATGTAACGGTTTTAAATTTACTCCCGTTACTCCTTTTAAATATATTTTATTTTTATGTTAAAATGTTGAATTGACTGGTGCCATGAGGCGTGGACGGTAACTTGCACTTTCCAGTACCGATCATGACTTGCTCAACTGAACATCTCCAGGCGTTCTTTTTTCTATTTTATATGATAAAATAGCTGAAGATGCAGTTATCGTATTACTGTATTATTTATTTTGGTTTTGCAGCTTCTCCATATCATTGAGCGTATATAAACAGGATGTTTCTTTAAACGAGATCTTACAGGCTGTAAAGATACAAAATTGTACAAAGTTGTCAAATATACTATCAACTTAAGGTCTATAAAGCATACCTAATTTACGATTTCTCTTCTTCTGTTTATTCTAAAACAATTACATTTTGAAAGGATGCAAACGGAGTAAGCTCTATTATAAATCTAAATCAGATCATATATGGTTAAGTACTGTCCTGGAACCTTTTCTTTTTACTAAGTTTTACCTTACCCCGACATGGTGTCAGTGATGTGTTTTAGCTGTTAATAGTGTCCTTTATATTTTTCTATTGGTGACAATTGCAAACTGTTTAAACCATTTAAACCGTTGCTTGTGGATAAGAGGGATTTGTACATTTAATTAATCTCACAAAACGTCCAAATTTAATAATACAGGTAAAAGCGATTTCTATCTTCATTGCTCTCAAGGGATTTTTCCGGAATGTTGCTCAATGTAATCTTACATAGACTGGTGAGCTATTTTAGTCATTCAAACGCACACAAGATATGACACCAATGTTGTGATTCGGAATATTGCTCGTTTAAATCATTGTATTTTAAGGTAAATAATTTCAAATCCACTTTGAAGCAGTTTTACTGCTGAACAATGGACAGAGTTAATTGTACAGAGTTTCAGTACATAATTTTGTACATGTAGACTGCTGAAAATTAATTATTTGAAATCATTTATTAATCATACAATTGAAAACATGTCCACAGACGTACAATGATCAAATGATTATTCACGGGGATCAGTAAATATGACTTTCTGTCGCAAATTTATAGTTATAATACGGTAATTCATTGAAATGTAACCTGAGTGCTATAATTTCAAGTGATGTATTTTATATTTTGTTTCTGTATATAAATTGTACGCATGTTTTCCTTTTTCGAAGAGGGAAATGATTTTTTCCTGGCTGATATTCATTCTTTACCTTTTATGTCTTTGTTATATCTAAACAGAGAACATCCTAGAGAAATTACATCCGACGTTAATCAACACTGAAAACATTTTATTACTGCAGCATTGCAATGTTAAAATATTCTTTGTTAATTTTTTTCTTGCTTGTCTCTGTTATAGGATATTACACTGTGTGTAGATTATGTATATATCAGCTCATATATAGGGGGAGATTATGTATACGAAACAGAAACTCTAGAGTTACTACGGGACATCCTTTCAATACAAAGATATAAATTGGAGACACAATATCAGAGCTTGTGTAGATATGAGTAGCATATCATAGTGTGATAAGTTATTATGGATCTATACATTTATATTTTTTTCAATATCACGAGTCTAGTGTATAGAAGAATTTATATAGATAATGGATTATATTTCAAACTCATTACCTATATTATAATATATGGGGACGTGTGGTATTATCTCATTATATATGTTATATCATATATTATATTTATATATTATAAAGGAGCAATATCAGGTCTTCTATCTAATATCTGGTACTGCCACACCCTCTTCGAGATGTTCGCCAGGTTTCTGTAAATTTTAGCAAGCTTTAGATAACAGGAATCGGGAACCAGTCCTCATTTAATTTGAATAGCCCCATTGGTTCTTTTCATCCCATGTAATAGCCATAGATACATGCAGGGCCTGTTTTACATAAATCATTAGTAGTTGGCCTGAGTGTATCATGATCACGAGGTGATTCGCAAATGCATGCAGATATTTTATATTATTATACAAACATAAGAGCATATGATATAAACATTACGTGTAGTAGTTCTTAATCTCTGTAACAGTTCTTGTCATAGATTTGAAGCTATATCTTTATTTCATTGCTAGTTTCTATTAAAGATTAATTCAAGTCTGACGGTAATGTGTCCGACCTTCCAAAATTCTAACTCAAATTGTTTTCATTCACATGAGACTGAAACTCGTTTACATGCTTTACATAGTACATACTATAGAACTCTGATACCTTACAGATGAGTAAAGGCCGCATTTTGTGTTACCCTTACTATATGAAATGATTTATAACTGTCAAAAAAAAGTTTCTTGTAATCGGAACTGTACACATATGTAAATCAAGTAAGTAGTGATATATAATATATATTATATTAAAGAGATAATCATTCAGATGCAAAATCATTCCAAAATGAAATCATAGAGAATACCGGACAACTGGCAAGACTATTTGTTTGAGAAAGACACTGGTACAGCTACTTCGAACACTTCTTTATGTGTAACAGATTTACACTATTCACATGGACTCAAGTTCAATACCCTTCTAACATTTATATACAATTATTATCTTAACATAAATACAGTTACAAATAAATACTCTTTGTGTTTTCCCTTCTCACCAAGTAAAGACAAAATACAAATATTCTAAAAATGATGAAACCTGTCCTAATCCCCTTTTTTAAATATACAAACGCTCAATCCCATCTTTATCTTCAATTGTGAAATCTTCAAAAGCGGAGATAAGAGATAAGGCTGATTTTTTTAGAATATAACAT
The DNA here is from genome assembly GCF_026571515.1 of Ruditapes philippinarum. Lineage (NCBI taxonomy): Eukaryota > Metazoa > Mollusca > Bivalvia > Venerida > Veneridae > Ruditapes > Ruditapes philippinarum. Next base: position 138,984 of record NW_026855087.1, read on the forward strand.
TAACGGGAGTTATATTACATAAATTAAGCTATGTACAGATTTACTTTAATAGTGGAAACAGGTGTTCTCAACCTGATCTTATCATAATTGCCGAACTTATTTATTTTTATCTTTCTTTTCTATACTTTGTTTGAAAATAATGAAATGGATATTGATATTGTAAAGCAGATATGCTGGAGTTGATACAAGAAATATAAATATTGGAATTTTAAATACTCACCTGTTTTACAGTGAGTAACATAAAAAAAACTTATTAACATCCCTTCTTAAAATTATTAAAATTAAAATTATACAATATACGTATATGCCTTCTTTACATGGTATTCACTCGGCATTCACAAACTATTACTCTATATTAACGTATTAACCTATTGTGCTAAATAGAGTATCTGTCGGCTATTAAGTTGGTCACAAATATTTCTGCATGCATCCAAATGATTTGTTTGAAATGTATTTCATTAGTTGAGACATGAGAGTAGGACCCTGACATAGATTTATCAGATATTTATGCTGAAATGATTACATATCTTACATCGTACTGATAAAATATCTTAATCAATTCATAACGAATTAAATATTGGACGTTTGCCAATACAAAATATGTCTTATCTCGTACAACTTAAAAATCATCTGACATTTAAACAGCTTGTTTGAAATAAAAGTAAATGGATTGATTTTTTAAAGCAAAAATTATAATAGAACCTTTTCATGGGGTACGTTTTTCTTTTGAACTTTAGAAATGTTAGAAATGTTCGACACGTGCTAAATTAAGTGATAAACTATAAACAATCTTGAAATACAAAAACGTAAAAAGTTAAATGAATTTAAAAAATCTAAATTTGAAAATATTGCAGGCTTCGTTTGACAAAGCCAGTTCTTGAACGGTAGCGGTAAATGGACGCTACCTTTTAAACTTCTTTAAAATTTCCTACAGTTTTTGTTTAAGGATAATAATTAAAAAAAAAAACATTTTGACAAACATATTTTGTGATATTATTTTGATAAGAGTAAAATAGGTCATATAATTTCAATGCATCTTTGTCAAGAAAGAATGTGATTGATATTTGTAATTTCTTTATAATACAGTCCAAAAGTCCACGAGAATGATATTCACACAAATTTATAACCTAATAAAAGGTGTCTTTAACATATTATAAGGATTTCGTGATAATTATCCACGGGAAGTAGAAGTAAATAACTTATTTTATCAATTTACTAAATTGTTGATCGGTCGCTCTTTGTGTATGAACATAATATACAAATACATTTTTATTCAAGTAATTCATTAAGAAAAAAATCTAAGATAAACCAATTTATTTATAGTTCATATAATTTAACCAACTTTAGATTTTTTAAAAAAAAGGATCGCAGTATTTCACATTTATCGTAGCATATTTACTTTTATAAATCGACTAACAATTAATCATTCTCGTTTATAAAATAATCTCACATACCGCGCAGTTCTTAACCAATTTAATTTTGTAAATGCTTACATATTAACACTAAACTATAGATAAATCCAGCTTTATGATAATACAACTGGTTTGATAGATCGAATGATATAGTACGTACAAGCGACAGTGTTTAGCACAATTATTACATCACGTGTTTTATTAAAGGTTGAAGGCATTAATTATTAGTAAATGTTATTTATTTTCTCTGCATTCTACACTTAGTGTATATAATCTGTCGAAAAAGACAACAATCTGGACTATTTTACACCACATAAAGGTCGTACATAACTCAAACGTTTATTACATAACAGAGAATTATAATATATATTGTATTCAAATGCCAATAAACTGACATAATACAAATCATACCAGAAAAATATATGTTTCAGTAGTCTAAAAGAAAAGATTTATGTCTCGTAATGATATTTGTAATGTATTTTTATTCATCCTAACTGATGCTTTCATGAAACGTATTTGCATATTCAAAGACAAGTAATACAAGTAGTAGTTGATGGATATTGAATATTGACACGAGATACATGTATATTGGATGCAAAATAACGTTTATGGATGGTTCGAACGAGAGTTTAATACAAATTGTATGTGTTTTATTATTTGCTGAATGTGTAAGAGTTTTCGTTACTGGTTAAGGCATAACGATTGCTGCAACCGAGTATTTTGCGTGATCAAAACTGGAGTCTACGCATCTCTAAGCTGCAGTATGTGAGGTGGTTTTGAATCTTGGTGTTGCTTTGAAGTTTGTAACACCGGCAGTTAGCCAAAATCATAGTTCGCCTTTCGACGCCATATGACCTTTACTGCGTTGGTGCGCCGTAAAACCTAACAGACACATAAACAAACCACGGTACAATAATTCTTGTACTGCTAGATAATATATAATTTATATAATATATATAATATAATATATACGAATACCAAAATTTATTCAGCATTAATGGTTAATCTTTAGAGCAGACCTCTGTCAACTTTAAATGTTTACTTAATGTTTGACAACAGTTCAGTATAATAAACAAAACCTAGGAGTTACTCTCGTACAAATCAGATAGCCTCTTGTTTTATTGCTCTTTAAATTATACAAAAATAGGACTTCGGATGAATTATGACGGATAATAGTGTTAAAGATATTTATTGTGTACAAAATTTCTGATCTCTTTATATCTTAATAAATGTATGCTTTTATTGTATATATATTGCTTTTTGTATACATATTGTCCTTGTGTGTCAAATACACTCTAGAATTTACTTAAATAAACTCTCATATAAAAACAATCCTAAAATATTACAAATGAAAATCTAAGTGAAAAATAAAAATGATTTATGTTTTCATTATTATAACCAAACTTTGTAGTCACGTTTTTTGCAAGTAACATAATTATTTTGAATCAATTTTCGTCGTCCTTAGTATTAAATTTACATTAAAGAATAAATTGTATTATCGCGAAACAGGTCTTTAACAGAGATTGTTGAGGATACAAAGGCAATAAATTAAAAGGAAAATAACCTACCCCCGGGCACGGGTAGTATACGTACTCTATTGTCGTTTCAAGTCTTTCCTTTGTAAACCGTTATTGTTAAGTGCTTTATTTGTAACAAAACATTGTATTTTCATTCCCTTTTTAATAATTTTTAGATTGGTTTCCAAGGCGCATTGACAAAATTGTTTTTCCCTTTTACGAGAATTGCTGTGAGTAAAATATTGAAAACGTTTAATGCTTGGCATTCGTCACAGCTTCTTGAAAATCCTTCAATAACTTGTAATGATGTAATGATGGAAGTATCTACCATGTTGTTGATAATGGAAATTGAGTAAATAGAGAAAATAAGAATCCCTGAAGAGAGTTCAACACAACATAATTGAAAATGTTGCAGCTCGGTTTGATTGAGCCTGTTCATGTATAATTATATGTATAAGTCATGTATAATTACGTTGCAGTTAATAGCAATGTAAAGCTTGAATTTTCCTTGCAAAGTAAAAATTAAATGCAACGTAAAGAGAAATCATTAGCACGTACGCAAGACGAAAAATAGCTTACATCTAATATAAAAGGTTTCACTTGATCTCAATTATCAGCTGACCAATACATGTATATGATGCAATTTATTTATAATGTTTGCTTTTGAGCAGAGAGATTCGGCCCAAAAGTAATATTAATCACAAATGAACGATTTCAATTATTAAATTGAAAAATTGAATGAATGAATAAATAAATAAGTAAATAAATAAATATTTCCGTTATCGGCGTTCTTCAATATTTCCAATATTTGACAATTTTTCCGAAAGGGCGCATTACAGAGTAGCCTCTGTAGTCCATGAACGTAGAAAAACAACATGTTACTCTTGTTCCCGGCCGTTTTATATTAGAATGTGCCTGCTATTGACAAGTGACCAATTTTTGGCATTGACTGTCAGCAGATTTATGTAAGAACATTCGTAGATATTAAACATAGATGTTAAAGTTTTAATCATTTTCATCTGAAACAAAATTGTTCAACGTTTTAATTCAGAACTTTTTTGAATATAGTCCTTTTGGCGATTGATAACAACATAGATTATATAATAGTACAGACATTTTTTATTTAATACAAATCTAATGGTTTGATTTATATTATCAAAAGAACTTCTAGAAGCAGAAACTTTACAGGTTATCGGGTGTAAAGAAGTAGTTTTTTCTCTTTCAAGCACTTTTGATTTTAAATGCATTTTATATTTGATTTCCTATAAAAGTTAAGTTAAACGTTATTGCTTACCCAAGGAATTTTTGAAATTGTTCTACACTTAACATACTAAAAATGATTTTCACAGGATTATGTATACTAGCTATTTGAATCAAGTTTAAACGAATTTTTTACTGGCTGTCAGAACAGACCAGAATATCTAACTCAAGATTAACCTCTTTCAAATTTCTGCTTAACCCGAGTACTAAATATTCCGGTCCGTGACGACAGGCATTGTTTGATTCTTTTTTATGCGTATTACATACAAAATAAAGAAAAAAAAAAAGAATGTCCATAAAAAAACGGCAACCTGGTTTGGACGATAGTGGTAAAAAAGATAGCACCAGCTGAAGCAGAATAAATTTTATCCATAAAATGGTATAAGCCATTCTTGATTGAGCTTGGTCATCGATGGTAGAATGACGTAATCACGCATTCGCCATGTAAAACATGCTAGCACCAGCTGAAGAAAAGAATATGCAAGAAAGTTAAGGAAATGCTGGGTTCAAGTGAAACATTTTTTTTGCCAATAAAAGTAAAAATGTAATTAAATTTAAAAAAAAATAGATTAAAGGATATGTAATTATTATTTGTGGTGAATATCAAATTATTGTCATTTAAGTGTAAAACAAATTTGGAGCAAACTTTCATTAATTAAATTTAATTTAATTTCCTTAATTTGTTGATTAAAATTTAGAGAACGTTCAGGCATTGTCAAGACAAATATTTCTCTTGGATACGATTTGATATTTACTATAACATACAAATTAGTGTGGCATGTTTTTTCTATTTTCGGGTTGAGGCAAAACATGATTTAACATCACTCTTGAACCATTAACAATGTATGAACTATGTTATGGCTTTTTATTGAACATTTGTTCTTGTGAAATTGAAGATTATGATGCAAACGGCATGCATGATGATTCTGTTTTTGTCGCATCTATCATTTCAAATCAAAATGCATTATTTGACCTCATACGCGTAATAAATGTAACTATAACCTTATTTTTATGGCACTTAATTTATAATGAAGGCTTTTATGCACGAGAACCAAATAGAAGACATGGTTAAAACTACCCTAGCAACGTATACTCACAGGAATTTTAAGACTTTTTAAGACTTCTGATTATTTGTTTACTTCTCGTGGTCGAGGGGTTACACGCTCGTTTAAGAAGCGAGAGTTCTAATCTCAGTTTAGGCAATTCATGTTTGTTGTTGTTGTTGTTGTTGTTTTTTAATTGTTCAAGCATTTTACAACTGTCGCATTAATTCTTTTCTGTTTTACCAGCGAAAGTGTTTTTAAGTATTGTATATAATAATCATACTTATACTAGACTAAATAATGATTATAGAACAAGTAAAGAAGTCTTTTCAAATTATTCAAAGCAATTTTCATTTAGTTGAAAGTTTTTCGAAAATACATGAGTTGTTTTAGCTACCACACACGTTGTCATCGAGTGATATGGAATGTTGCAAGTCAATTTGTACATCATTATACTTTCTGTTTTTTTATTTGCCCACCTCACACGAAACCGCGTTTCAAATGTATTAGAATGATTGTGTTCTGTTTTAAATAGCACAATTATATCGTAAGAATAATCTGGCATTTTTCATGAACATATAAATTTCACTGTGTCGTCAAGGAGTCCAATGTTACAGATCGTCCATGTCGTATTATTTTGTTGATTTGAATGGTTGTGTCAGCACTCGCACGGCGTATCCACTGGCTTTCAAAAATTTCAGGGCTAACACAAAGCGATATCTCCGTGAACGCCGTGAAATCACGCTCAAGAGCCACGGATAAGAACAGCGGCCATACGATCTTTTGGCGCATTTTCGAAGCTCATATTGCGTTGAAATACTGCGTCACTAATTCGATTATATGCTCGTATGAGAAAGCCGGTGCCGTTTGTTTTAAGGATGCTCCGTAATGCGCTCACCTCAGAGTTTGTTTTTTTTTAAATCTTTAACCGTTGTGAGAATGCTACCCTAGTGTGACGGAGGTTTTAACTGCATTGGAATACGAAACGAGAGATACCCAAAGAATCAGACGTACCATAAGGCAACATCTTATTATCTGTTACCTTAAATTTAGGTATCAACTTTTACAATGCCCTCTACTTTGTGCGTTATAATTTTGACACATATTGTGATCCAGTATATTTCACTTGGAAGTCGGTGTTTTTATTAAGCTTGAAAAATTGTTATAAACTACCAACGCCAGACTCTTATTGTTGAAACAAAATTAAGATGGGGAAAAAAGAACGCATATGATAGTCAAATCGAACACGCTATGTTATATATATGGTTTTCACTTATAAGAGGTTTGGATTATTTCACAGGAGGACAAAAAAGCAAGAAACTAATACAATGTATTATTTCTACGAGGTATGTTATAAATCCCTTAATAAATCCCTTCATTATTTTGAGAAATCATTCTGAGGAAACACTTAACATTGCTCTTTTTATGGTATTATATTAATCCCTTAACACATGATATGTATATGAAATAGATTAAAACAGATTACCGGTATCGTATGTTATATACGCTAGATTTAAAACAGCATAGGACGTCATTCAAAAAGTGGTTGCTTTGTGGCATACAGATGGTGGTGTATTATATTAATGTTCAAAGTATTTTTGCTTTTTTTGGTTCGTTAAGGCGTTGAATTGGGCATATATTATTTACCGATATTTATGAAGCATGCCGTAGTTAGCCATGAAATAGACATATTTCGAAGTGGTATAGTATGTTTTCATGTAAGGGTTGTTCAGACTCATGGTTTCGAGTACAAAAAACTGGAATCTCCTGTAGAGAAAAGAATGATAATAAAAGAAACTACGAAATAATATACGATTTAAAGTTTTGGAAATATAACGTTTGAGATTTGATGTACAAAGAAATCTTTGTTAGTCGCCAGACTGTACAAACATCGATGCTATGACAACAAAATCCAACTGTTTACGACACACAATAGTAAAATAAATCATGATCGTATGTTTTTAATTAGACATAATATTAATGCGTTCATTCCAAACATTATATACGTTTGTCTTTGGATACACTGTATTGTTCAAACGAAATTTGTAGGTATAATTATATGACAAGAACTGTTTACTACACGCATTTTTTTTATATATAAATATAATTGTTTTAAGTTTGTTTTAAGCGATATACATGTAATCTAATTGTTACTATATTCAAGCGTGTAGCTTTATCACTCGTTAATCTAAGTTTTAGTGTTTCGATATCATTTCAAAGTTGATATTTAGAATAAAGCATAACTATATTAACTCTTATGATTGCAAAAAGTATGCCCCCACATAGAGTTACTCAGTAAAGAAAAGTGCTCTGTTCTTTTTCAAGATATGTTTTCTATTTTTATCAGACTTACCAGTGAGTATCCTAATTGAAAACATAAAGATTATGTTTTCTTCCAATATTAAATTTAGACATGACTTATCTTCAAAAGATTATGTTTATTTCATCACGTAGCCTTGGTGTTTAATATAGATTTGTTTATTGGTCTATATTCTTTACCACAGTAGGTAATAACACCTGTAAACAAGTCACACTTTAAACATAATTGTTAGAAGTACCAGTGCACTCTGTTGCATCAATGCAAAAACGTTTGTGTTACAAGCAACATAATCGAGCAACATGACAAAACCTTTTGTCTGTTTTTTAAAAAACAGTCAATATAAATATAAAAAAATAAGACAAAACAAAATAGTTATAGTGTGTTGGATACATTAAGAGTACATTACAAGCATTATTAGCAATGTTTAAGAGAAAATCAGAGTCTTTAATAATTTTACTTTTTGTTTGTTAAACAGATGAAACAATGAAGAACAGACACGTGCACATGGAGCAACTAGTAAACATGATCTCTCGGAGATTTCTTCATATTACACCTGAACCGACAAATATAAACTTCACTGAAACATAATCTTGATATATAGAACCACGCTTTATCTTCAGCAAACTCACCGGTAATATATACAATGTAGTTTAATTGTTCTAAAAATCAATATGCAAGTATATGAAAATCCTTTGAGGATGTTTGTATGCCTTTTTAAAAGCATCGCTAATATCTCGTTTTTAGACATTAATTTTTAACACATTGTGAACGAAAATCATTTGAAATTAGATACCATTTTCTATTTTTGAACTTTTGTTGCATATCAATAACTTAATCGTTTTCAGTTTCTTTAAGGATATTTTAAGGCTCGTACATGCATTTAAACTTCTTGTTCGTTAGATCCTTCCGGTATATAAGAAACATGTGCTCTTTAAATTCTTGTTTTAATTAATACATCTTAACTTAAATGAAATCTTTGTACTGGATGTCACTTTGTACATGAACGATACATGAACGATATAGAATTTAAGGGTAAGAGCAAGGAAATAAAGATGGCGTTCTAATAGAGACAATCATTGTTGATGTAATGCCACACAGAGTTATGTTGCTTTGAAGCTACAAAGAACCAGGATGCAGTACATTTAAAAACAAAGATGGTTTTAATAGAAATCACCATTTCGCCCTTTTATTATAATTATAGTTATTATTATTATTAGTATTATTATTATTAGTATTATTATTTGTGTTTAAAAAATGTTGTTTTAAATGATGTCGTCTTCACCTTGTTAAAGTGATTTTGTACTGTTTACATACATTCTATTGTATTTAGCAGGGAGAAAAAAAAATTACGCAGCCAACATTGAGCTAGAAGATTGAAATCAGTTACATGTACATCTCTGCATCACTAAATCGACACATACGTAGAATATGTTACATTTCCGATACGTTACTTTTTTACAGAAATAATACATTGATATGTATACAAGATGTAAATGTATTGATGAATTGCATTCTTTGTGCTTAATCAATCTTATTTTGTAATAATTGTTTTCTGCACGAGCAAATAACTTGTTGAGGCATGTGGCGTTAACACTTGTTCAGGAAGGGTATTGACGAATCGATGGGACGTTGACCTGTAGAAATCGTTTTTAATCTTTATAAGCTGCTACTATGTTTATTTTCTAACATACTGAGACTTATATGTCATGATGATCAAAGTTTATCTTATAAACACTATTTGTTTTTTTTTTGGTAATTGTACATCGGTGAATGCGTTAGCTAGGTATAATTAAAAAAATAATTCACAATGCATGCATCATGTCTACAAATTACAGAATCATATAGATAGATTTTTACATACTCATGCCATTAACAGTTATATAATATATGTAACAATTCAGATGAATTACTTGGAAGTTTAATCTATTAATCATTACAGAACTGTGATAAAAAGTTCATAGATCAACAACTTAAGAATACAGTAAGTTGATATATGGCACAATTCAGACATATAATAAAATATATAGGCGAACGGTATTCAAACTACAATCAGTTGTATGTATTGAAATCTTATTTTGTGTTTCCATTCAGTTTCCTATGATGTTTCAGTTATTCTATTAAAAACGTTGTAATGGTCTATTAAAGTGTATTTTCTTAAATTTTAAAGTAATCATCTGCTTTCATTTACAATTCAATAAGTACTGTATGAACTTTTGCTAAATATATGTTTAAAGTCGGGCTTCTGTTCTGAAGACTTTGAGCTTTATTGCCCCCGTTTGATTTGTTTGCCTGTAAAATTGCCATGAAACATTTTACAGCTCATCTGTGCAATCTTATTGACAGTTTGATTGCCTTGAGTTACAGTTGTTAGTTATTAAAATAAGATGGCATTACAAAATTTTTAATGAATCTTTTTTAGTTTATCTCTTTAAGAAGTTGTAAACCGTATTGCATTAAAATAACAGAATTGTTATGTTAAATAAACATTTGTTACAAAACCAAGGAAAAACAATCAGTAGAACATTGAATTTACAACACATTTATAACAGTTGGTAAAACAGTTTCAAAAAAGGGTTAGAATATTCCATCTTAAACGCACATTATGCCTCAGAAATGTCTATGTGTTAGATAATATTTTGATAATGGAATAAAAGCATACACGATGTTTAATAACTTCAGAAATAGCGCTGAACATGCAGTAATGTGTTGTAAATGTAGCAAAGTGTAAACAAAGTAGTGTTTTGACTTCCAAATAAAATACTTAGTCACTCTTGTTATAGAAATTGCCAACATAACAAAATAAGCAAAAAATAGTTTATGTATATGGCAATGGAGTAAATTTTGGAAACTGTAACAAGATACTAAAATATTTTTTTTGGAAACTAAAATATGATAACATTTCTAAGGCATAAGAAGCCTTTAACACAGTCAAGTCATTTTGTATTTTTTGTTCAATATAGGAAAGTGTTAATATCTAAACAGTGCTTCTAAAACAAGTTCGAACTTTTTACTTGTATCATACATTCTTGCAACAATAGTTTTCTCCTACTCCAAGTAAACAAAATATTATTTTATTGATGTATATCATTCTTTCATGCACTTTTGTACAGCTGTTGTGCTTGAACCGCTTGTAATCAAAAACAAAAACTACAAATAAATACTTTTTTACTATCCGCAATAAACTAATCGTTTTTGCCATCCTTAATTCACATTTATATTCTTTACTCACTTTAAATGTTATGGTATTCACTTTAAATGTTATGGTAAAATTCACATTCAGCACACCATGACAACACTATATTGGCCGTGAACTATGGCATAATTTCAGTATTTGAAGAGATAAGAAGGACATTTGCTATAGTAATATTCTTTGTGTAAATAATAAACTAGCTCAAGAACTACGGTCTTTATGTGACCTGTAAATAAGATAAGTGTTATACACAAAGCCTGATATACAATTATTTCGTTTCACAGATAATGACAGAGTTTTCCTTTCATGTGAGAAAGCTATAAAGCTGCCGAAATCATTAGAAAACTTTTGATTTCTTTGCAGTGCCATTACGGTATTGTATTTATCTACATGATATTTCTGTCCTCAAAATATAAACGAGATAATTAACTGTACAATATTGACAAAATGAAATTCAATATAAATTTATTGTGCATTTACACAACTTATTGCGATTTTTCTGCTTTCTGTTTTAAGCAATCGGACATTCAGCTGAGGTTGCAGTAGTGGAAATCAAATTTGAAAAAAAATGGGAACGGGGTAAAGATTTATAATCAATATGAAACCACGTGTGATTAAATGTTGTCTTAATGCCTTTTTTTATAAAAAGTATTCGATTTGATTTAATATTGTTAATCGTTCGCCGATGGAAAATTATATAGAAATAATGATTATAACAAGTTAGCATATATACACGTATAGAATCTGTATTGTAACAGAAAATATCATTGCAGGTCATTTGTTTCTTACAACGACAATGAGTAAGTAAGATATGAATGTTTTAAAAATGTTCATGTCAGTGCTATTATATAAAGTGCTGTTTTGTCCTTTCTGTTAATACTCATAATACTAACAGACTAAATCAAACTGGGTCAACGATTTCCACTTGCATTAAACTGTTTTCATTGCTACCAAGCGATCTGCCTTTACCGTAATGTTTAGTAAATGATTTCTTAATACCTTATTAAGCTTTTGCACAATGCGAACATGTTGTAGTTTGTATTTTTATGTAAAGTGAAAAGAGACAGCATAACAATATAAAAAGCTCAAATTATGCCAATGTAGTATTGAAACTATTTGTTAATTTATTCATAGGTATTTTGTGTCGTCTTTTGTATATTTTACTGTCTTACAACCTTATACATGTATAATTTATACTGAAAAAATATTTTCAGAGGATAATAAGCTTGAATTTACAAGCTTATTCCGCCTTTATTTGAACAGGATTGATATCTTTCTTTTTTTGCCAAAAATGTATCTATCCTATATAACCACACACACATGTGCATATTAGTTTAATATTACTGAATGTGCAGTTGCATTCCTTTATAATACTGAACATGTTTTTGAAGAATGTTATCACATAATAGTCATGCTGAATTATTTAGTTTATTTGACATTAACAATGTAAGTTAAACTCCAACAATGTTGTGATACAAAAGTTTGCTATATATATATATCATTGCACTGTTAGGTGAATTATACAAATTCACTTTGAAGTAATTTTACTACTGTTCGATGGAAAAATAAAAAGTAAAATACTTTTCATACTCGTGCATATAAACTTATGTTAATTAATGATTTGAAATTATTCAATAACTTCGTTATTGATTACAAGTCCGTTACCGTAAAATGATAATGTAATCAGTAAATATTACATTCCGCTCTGTAGTTTTTGATATAACACCCCTACCCTAACGCGCATAATAAATGCAACAATATTTAAAAGTACTATAAAAAGAAGAATTAACCGAAAGGGCTGGACTTAGACACTAAATTAAAGCGGCGATTTTAAAAATAAACTTATGGCCCGGGCGGGGGGGAAAAAAAAAAACCCTTTTCGGGGCCCCCAAAATCCAATTTGGTTTTATGGGATGGGGTTTATAAAAAACAAAAA
>NW_026855088.1:0-55330 GCF_026571515.1 Ruditapes philippinarum
CATTTGCGTTGCTATGAAGTTAAATATCATAACATTACTCCGTCCGTGAATTTGACGTCATTTTTGCAGCACAAAATTTACGCACTTTCATTGCCTATAATCTTCGTTAACAAGCTGTTTATTTACGTATAACGTCACAATTTACACTAAATATCATGTAATAGTATCCTGTGATGTCACAAAATTAAAACGAGAGTTTGCGTTAAAATTACAACTTTTAGTAACTTATTATTTGAGAAGCTATCGTCATGAAATCAAAGTGCTCCGTGATTCGTTGATCATGTTGCCATGGTGACCAGCGCTTTGCGAATATTACTTTTATTATGCTTTTTTAAGTAGAAATATTTAGCAGATAAATACTTTAGCAAAATACTCAATCGTTATATTGATATGACTGTTTATAATAATTTTATAGCCTTGTCTACGAACTTTCCGGACAGCCCATGTAGTACTGCATCTCAACTTATTTGAAAAATATTCGACTTCTCTGAAAACATTTTGTGGGGATATTTGCGGCTCATATTCGTTGCCATCTTTCATCCTTACTGATAGAATAATGTTTGCTAAATATCTTCTAAGAGATCTAGTTCATTTGCATGGATTTTTGTGTTTTCTAAATGTTTAGTTGTTAGAAAAATATTTAAAGTTTAGCTGCATCAGACAGAGTTTACTTAAATTTATTCTTGTTCTCTTCATTTTGTATGATATTTCTAACATCATCAGGAAATAATTTCTATGAATTCTGATTTATTTAAGTAGGATATATTTGTTGATTCTTGGATGTTCAAGCTAGAGGTGTAATTTTCATTTGTTCTGGCAGAAGAAGAGGGTCATTTATTTGCTACAGTGTTTATTGCTCAACTAAAAGTTTCCAGGAGGATGTTAATCAACGAAATCATTACATATTTCAGAAGACTGGTCGTGAAGTATGTCAGTATTGCAGTCTCATTCAAAACCGGGAAAGCAGCAATACGTCACGGAGCTTATGAACTTATGAGCCATAATTAGCCGTATATGCAAAAAGTATAAACAAAGAACATTTAAAGTATTTGCCCAAGATATTGCTTCTAAGGTTGACGTACGCTTGATGCAATAAGTGGTAAATCATTAATATCCAGGTCTCATATATTTGACATTCCTAAACCTGAGACAAGGAATATATACGACATAGACTTAATTATTAATAGTGGTTAGAAAATAATATGTTAATTTGTAAATGCTTCCAAGTTATATAATAGTATTAGCTAAACAAATTGTTTATCTGATGTACGGGAGAATGTAGCATTGATGAGAGTAATATAGAGCACGGTGCTAGTCGAAAAATATATTTGTCAGTCAGGCTATATTTTCCCGTTTAACCCATCAGCAAATTGTAGAACTTGTTTTAATAAGACAATTTATTTTCCTATAGAAGAATATCATTAATAAAAAATATGAAACTCAATGAAAAGCGCGTAAACAGACCACAAAAGCAATTAAAGTATATTGTTTTCTCTTGCGTTGCAATATTTTATATATTTTAAAGGCACATTTTCTTCAGAAATCAATAAATGAGCCGCGTCACGACAAAACCAACATAGTGCGTTTGCAACCAGCATGGATCCTGACCAGCCTGCTCATCCGCGCAGTCTGATCAGGATCCATGCTGTTCGCTGTCAGTTTCTCTACTTGTAATAGAGTTGGTAAGCGAACAGCATGGATCCTGATCAGACTGCACGGATGCGCAGGCTGGTCTGGATCCATGCTGGTCACAAACGCACTATGTTGGTTTTGTCGTCACGCGGCTCAAATAAAATTTTTTATGAAAAGGGTACAAATAATTTTGTAATTCTTTGCTTTAATAATGCATGTTAAATTTTAAAATCAGACTGAGTAATCTCATAGAAAGTCCTATCGATTATTGCAAATTAAAACCATGTCTTAATTGTGAATATTCTTAAAGTGTTTAATTCCGAATATTTGGAAAAAGCGAAGATTGGGGGAAAGCGATGGTAAAAATAGAAACATATCCCGACTTTATTTGTTTCATATTGATATATCCGTTTTGTACATACAACACACATTGTTTCAGAGTTTTTGATATGTTGTCGACCGATAATATTTAAAATTATGTTTAACGCAATGTTTTCTTGACCTCACGGTATAAACGGCAGTATACAATTAAAGAAATAGTATTTTACAATAGGAAAGCATTTTTATGCTCTTATATATAAATATCTTGACTGCATTTAAGAAGTAAGTTCGGTGTTATTTGTGCCGTCTGGTGGCTGTAAATAGTCTCCCCGTACATTTAATCAAATTTATATTTTCGATCATTGAAGATCGTTCAGCACGACATTATGGTTGTGTTTACATGCTATGTGGTATTTTTAGTTTTTTCTATTTAGCTTTTTCAACTTTGCTTGTTCTAGTATTCCTACTTGAATAGTGTTGAATCATCCATAGGATATGTTGCCTGAGTTTTAAATTTGTCTTTTGACGTCTTGTTTGTGATATGCAGGCTTCATAACCCTAATCCCCTTTCAAAAATCCATTTTATTTAGTTCTGCCCATTGTTTTCTCGTTTAGGGCACACGCATTATTTTACTTGGGGTTTCATGGAATTGCACTATTGTGTCACATTGAAGGTTCCATGATAACCGCCGTATGAACACATCTACGGATGTTTCTAAAAATTAAAAAGTTCACTAAGTTCCTGTTTAAATGTTAAATTCTGTTTTTACCCGGTGCTAGGGGAAGCGGAAAACTTGCACTTTCCATAATCGTCCCATGAACAGGCCCAATCAAACCGAGCCTGCAACATTTTCAATTTTGTCGCGTTGGGCATTCTTTAGGGATTCTTTTTTTCACAATTTTATAACAAATTTCTATTCAACAAATAAAAGAAATACACTTTAACACTGACGAAATAAAACATTAACATTTTTTTAAAAGAAATAAATTAAAGGAAAAAAAATAAAACTTGATTGTTTCAAATTTTAAAAATTTTTTAAACAATTACTGTTTATTGAAACAATTACTGTTTCAAATGGCTTGCTTGGTTCAGAAATAGAACGCTTATTCAACGTTTGACTTTAAATGTAAAGTAAATGTAAATTTGTTATTACTTCCTTTTAAGAACATTTGCATTCTGATGAAAAGGGCCGTTTAACATAAAAAGTGTTTTTAATTTACGGCGATTCTTAAAAGCAATAGTTATATCTTTTTCATTTTGCAAAGCAAAATTCCTTGAAATTATATATAAAAATATAGTGGAGTTATTCATTCATCACAAGCTTTTTATGTGACATATAAACATTAAGACTTTAGTAGACTCCGACATCCTCGACAAATAGGAAAACGTCACGAACTGGCTAATGAGTATTCATTAAAACAAAACTGCCAATCAGGCGGTAAATGTTAATCATCAGAAGTTAAAAACTTGTCTGTTTGTGCTTATAGATCAATATCCATATCACAAGAGACATTTATGGTGTCTGCTTGCGTCACTTAGATATCTTTATAGACTCCGATTCATCAGAGAGGAGCTGTAGAAAAGATAATGTAAGACTATTCACATGTCGGACAAACACATTCAATTGCGGTACATCATATTGACCTACATCATAGAAAATTGTCTTTCGCCCTTCTTTAAAATGTATAGTATATAGAAAGTTTAGTAGACATTTTTAATTAACAGTTCGCTAGACACTACTCATTAACAGTGAACTCTCTAAATTACAAGTACTTTTAGCAGGTACTTCGAGTCATATTGACATAAGCAGACAAATTGAAGATCTTTGATTATCAAGATGGTTTATTTCTAATGATATTTCTGTTGTTAACTAACAAATCTGTTTCCAAACGTAATTACATATTCAATGATTTTTTTTCTAAATTACATCTTATTCCTAACTACTTGAAACGAAACAAACACCATTTAGAAAGTTTATGCATGTTTATCTTATGACAATTTTGACTTTACACTGTTTGCAAACTAAAAATCTGAAAACAAAGTGATCCCACAATAGCATTAATCACAAAAAAATTAAATGAAAATTGCAGACTCGGTTTGATTGAGTATGTACATAAGTGCAATATCCCTCAAGCCCCCTAGTACCGGCTTAAACGGTACTCACAACACTTAAAAGTGCTGCCTCCAGAAAATTATAACAACACTGAAACTGGTACATTTGCTTTTAAATGGAATTTAGTTAGGACATTTATTTCTTGTTTAAGAAATGTATTATATATTTTGAACAACATAACTTAGATGCTATGAATAAGTTATATTGAACAATCTTGTCTTAGAAACATCAGTATTCAACCAACAAAATTAATTTACATATTTTTGTTTATCACAGTTAAAAACATAAAAACAGAGATCACGAGGAAGGACGGCATCCAATAAACGCAACCCCCAGCCAGCAACAACGGACCACCGGCAAGGAGCCTAACAGGACACCAAACAAAAACAGGAGAGGACACAGGGGCAATGCACGAACGGGAACTGTTTTACCTTTTTTATGAACAATTCAAATAGGAAGTGTTTAAGTAAATGGATTTTAGATTTAAAGCTTGGCCTTTACGATAGTTTCCAATGTGCTTTTCTCGGACCATTATGTAATACTGTAGAAATTTCATTGATGTCTAGTTGAAAAACAAACCCGCCTTTTAATACAATAAATCATCGAAACATAGACAAGAAGCTCCGTAATAGCGTGCTGTTTATGTGACAGACAAACATAAAATCTTTCTGTTCTGGCATCACTTACAAATAAGAAATTGTCACAAACCGGTTAATTAGCTACTATCAAAACAAAAATGTCAATCACAAAGTAAATGCTGATTATATATACTTTCAGAAACATTTTATTTATTGATGTTCGTGTTCCATCAGACATTAATGATGTCTACTTCAACCATAATGCTCTATTGAAATGATATTTGAACAAACTTTTTATGTTCCTAACACAACATTGCAAAAGCATTTAAAGAGATGTTTATGGCCGTATTTGATCTCAAGCCCCTGTGATAACATAATTGTTCAAATCGGGTGCGCTTATCAGCCTACTTTCTGACTCAGTTCTTATAGTAAGATGGTATGCTCTCGTACTTACCATGCCACACTCCGTTCTCAGCAAAAAAAATTTTCCCCTTTCTACAAAAACAAACTTTGGACCAAACAAAAGGGAAAACAAACCTACAAACCTTAACCAAAAATAAATATTTAATTAAATCACATTGTTTTTATAAATAGAAAGTTTTAAAATAAAATGCAGAAAAGCACCTTTCGAAAAATACAACAAAACTTTTATTTTTCATTTAAAAATTAAGCATTTTATTCCCCCAAATTTATAATAAACGTTTTTAAAAGAAAATGGTTTTAGAAGTTATATAAGGCCCCTTGTTTTAGAGTGCTTGTTATTTTAGTATTACCTAAAGTGAATCCTTTTTTCCTTTTGTTGGGTGGTTTTTGGTTTTCCCCTTGAACACTGTTATTATACGGTATGTTATTTCCAAACTGCTTTTAAATTTGACCTTTAAAATATTCAGCTTTTTAAAAACTCCCTTGATTTTTCCTTTTTCCCCAAGATCCCACTTTATTTCTTTTTGATTTTGTATCTTAAGGGGCACGAACAACATTTTTACAGTAGGCTTTTTCAAATGAAATTTTTTGTCATTAAAATTTGTTAATAAATTTAAAAAACAAAAAACCAAATTTGAAAGTTTCTCTAAATTCAAAAAAAAACAAAACCCTTGAAAGTTTAAATGTAAAATTCTGCTTAAGCTGGTGATAGGAGGCGTGGGCGATAAATCACACTATCAAATACCGCCCATGAACCGGGTCTGAAACATTTTCAGTTTTGCCGCCATCGGCGTTCTATAGGGATTCTGTTTTTGTCTTTTTCAAAAAGTAAGCTTTACGTCGTTTTCATTTTTATTAATGTAATCTGCCTTTAACTTAATATTATACCAATGTGTTGTTTTATGGTAACAAATGAGCTTTTATTTTTTAAAAATTTTGAAGGAAACAAAATTTTTTTAAATCTTAAAAACTTTTTTAATTTATACTATTTAATTTAAAATTTTGGTAAAAATTTTGTTTTTTAAAATTTTTAAAAATAAAATTTTAAACAAATTTTTTTTCTTTTTCAAATTTTGCCAATAAAGAAAAAATATTGTTTTAAACAAGGGTCGCAAAACGGAAAAGTTGTTCATAACGCCCCATTGACCCCCGGCCCAAACAAAACAGTGGTAAAGGAGCAGGCGGCAAACAAACAGGGCAGAAGACCGGGGCCTGAAATATAAATATTAAATGATTAATAATTTAAACTGATTGCTTCAAAAAAAAATAATTTCCCAGCAAAAATATTATCATATTCGGCAAAATTTCCCCCAAAAAGAATTACACCGACAATTTTACAACCCTGATTAAACAATTTGCACAATATTATCATTTCGGCAATTACAACAATTTTTTATATATGATTTCCCCGTTCACCTTGGCAAAGCTCAATGAATCTTGTTCAAGGAATTTAAATCAAAATTTGTTTAAGACGTTCTGTCTTCACAGAAAATATTTTGCAAATTTTGAATTTCAATAAGCTATAAATCCGACAGTCCGTTTTTAATTCGCATTTTATTATTATATCAAAAACGTCATTGTTAAACAAAGCGTTATGATGATATTCCTTTTGTGTAAATTACTTAATTGTTAAACTCCTACTAAAAAACTGCAGCACAATACATTGTTCCGAAACATTTTTTTCTTAGTATAATATCCATGTGTGTTAAATAACAGAGACATTCTTTGTTACAACTCTGCCGATAATGGACCATGATATGATTGAAACAACGTTATTTTACAAAATTTTATAAAAAAATATGTCTTAAGATATAGTTTTATACCCTTTAAATGTCTTGTATTGTCCAGTTCTTACAATGTTGCCTGTAAAGTCATTTGTTTCCTTATTTCGGTACTAAGAATGTTTGCATATTTTCCAGCTATGAATAATTGACAGGCAATGCGGCAATGCCAGAACAATAACTCACCGCCTTACTGGCATGGGATTAATAAATATATACATATACTTTATAGCTGGCATTTTATTTTCATTAGGTAGTCTATAGACTATATAATGTTGGGTTTGTATCGAGAAGGATACGATAAATGGTGACATATTCCGAACGATTTTTAATTTCATAACTAAGTTTATATCGTATACGTTACTTACGTTACTACAATCAAATTTCCTCATTTAGTATAAATGCATTTCTGGTATTGATACTTTCAATTAATGTTGATAAGGGCTAAATTAATGGAAGAAATTTCTATTTTCTACATTATCAAAATTACGTAACGAGCAATAATTAACGAAACAAAACATATTCTTCATTTTGTTCTATTTTTACTTATTTTTTCCATTTTATCCGGAACAATTTCTAGGGTCTTGCAAAATTAATTGAACTAAACACTTATTTTCAATTCGTATTTGTGATTTCCTTTTGAATTCTGTTAAAACAGAAGCTTTCTGAAGTGATTAACCAGACATTTTAAAGCTTTTCTTTAATCACCTTAATTATTCTACAAATTTATCCCCAAGGGATTGCTATGACGTTGAACAAAATGATGTCAATTCTTTTCTTAATATCATGCAAATTGTAGCGCGGATTGTAAATGAGACTGATTGAATAGGATATAATGTGCTCATCCTTTCGAAGATGACATAGTTTGATAAATCACTATACCTATTGACAAAGTGAAGAATTATATCTGGTTTCTGACAGTTGATTGAAAATAACAAGCGGAATTTTAGGATGTAACACTGGCAACTGACAAAAACACTGAATTCAAAATGCTGTTTACTTCACAGTAACATATCTCTTCAAAACATAACTAAATATCCTCCACAATCATGTCTTTTCGAAAACCTATCCCGGATAGTCCAATTTATAGAACTGCCATCGTATATGAATTGAAGTCGAAAACTATTAGTGCATATTGAAAATATCTCCCTCAGACCTTGTTGTAAGACGTTAGAGATCTAATATACTTACTTAACCGCAAAGCAAAGTGAGATATTATATCAAAATCTGGAAACAAAGTGATCCCTCCGAAGCATTAATCACAACAAAATTACATGGAAATTGCAGACTCGGTTTGATTGAGTCTGTACATGAGGGACAATAAATAAATGCAATATCCCTCACGCACCCTAGCACTGGCTTGAATGGTACTTAATAGTGCTGACATCATTTAAACTTATTTTATCTTTCCATTTTATCTACTCAGGTGCACAAAAATAGCACTGAATGACACCAATAAATGTGACATTATGAAAATATTTAAACAAGTTATTTAGCATGACATAAAAATCGTGTATGATAAGTTAACAATACAGTCTATCTTTTATTTACTTTGGGTGGATTCAGAACTTTATGTTTAAGACCAACAACTTTGTGTTCAATGAAATGCGATAAGAATGAAAAAAAAGCTAAATAAATGTGTAAGGAGGACAATTTTTACAACTTAATTGTATACTACTGTAAACAGAAGTGTAAACAAATGTAGATAAACAAAGACTCTTGCAGAAGTAAAATATCACTTGGATTATATTGTAAGTTTGATTTGCCAATGCTATTTAAGTAGATTGGAGAAACACGATATGTGATAAGAAATGAAACATTAATGTTTTTCTCTAACGACGCAATGAAGGGAAATGGAAGTATATTTAACAGACTGATAATGCAAACGACTTACTGACAGGAACTTGGCAGAAAAGCACAATATCATTCAAATAGCTTATCTTTATTGATGGTTTATTCCTTTTCTAAGATAGTAATGGAATAGGAATGTTAACATTTTTGTAATTCAGGAACGGTACTTCTTAAAAGAATTGGGCAAATAGTACAAATCAACTATACTTTGTATCAAGAACGTGTAACCCTGAATTATTTTGAAATAAAAACAAAAAGAAGTCAATGTCTGTCATTTTTAGAACTTGCCAAATCATTTAAGTACATATATATCTAAGAAAATATCCCCTTGAGTTTTGTTATAACGATGGCAAGTCGTTTCTTTTAATGTACAAATGTTTTACAATGCTGACCGAATAATGTTACACTACTATGCTGTCGATCATGTCATTTCGACAAGCATGATATTCCGCGAACAAATTATGAAACTATTCTTTTATTTGCAATGTTGGAATTTGGGTTTTATTTACATTACACTATGTAAGGTTATTCAATTAACAATATTTTAATTTATAAACGGGTATTCCTTACTAGCTTCTCAGGTTCGAAAGCAGGCTGAACTTTAGTTATTGCTGAATAATCTTTTGTTGAAAGATATGTGTAAGATGGCGCAGTTTTTATATAAATTAAAACAACATGTGTTTCTCTGAAAAATTGTTTGGTAAAACCAATTGCCCTTCTCAAGCTTTCGCCATCAAGATACATAGGCAGAACCACGATCAAGTGGGAAAATGATATAAACACGAGAATGTTAGCTGAAGATTTCTTAGATGGAAAACAGATCAAACTTGACAACCAACGTAGCACTTTAAAACAGATCATTACCAACAAATCATCGAAAATTGGTACATTAAAACAGGCCAGAAACCCCGCAAACCGGGCCATGGGTTACACCGAATATCGAACATCACTGCTAAACTAAATTCAAATGCACAGTTTATAGAAGCGAAAAAATAACAAAAAATAACAAAATGCTGAACAGTTGAAACAAGATGTGTTGTAGCATTTCATATACGATGAGATTTTATAATAAGCGATGTAACCACGTCAAAATTTAAACTTGTAATACAAAGCCTTTACAGTGACTCCTGACTGGTAAACTTACAAATAGCAGTTTTGTCGGAGAGAATGTTTTACTGTTTCTCAAGGATGAGCTCGTAGACATATACACATATGCACCCTCAAAAATTAAAGTGATAAATTTCTCTGGAGAAGATAATCTGCATGTTCCAGAATGACTGTACTCTTCTGTAATAGTTCTTACAGAAGAACGTCTTTAAGCAGTGTGGACAAAAGTACACTTGTTTCTGTTCGTGACAATAAACAAAACATAATGAAAAACCATTAACTTTGATATGAAGGTGACTAAAGTTTTCGTCTAGATAACTGCCAATTTGACACTGTCACGAAACTGTTCATTCATAAACAACATATCAAAAGGACAGTGTAATTAAGCTGTCTATTACAAACATTTAGCATTTTAAATGACTCTTTTAAATGACTTACTTAAAACCAATATATAACTACGTCACCTAATGAATGGTTTGTCCCAATATAAACTCACATGTGATATAACACCAAAGCAAAATTGTACACAGTGAGTTTTTATAAACATTTTTGGATTTATCTATAATATCGAAATCTATTAATGCCGGCTACAGGATACATCGTGGTATTTATTATTCATTAACGCTTCAAAAACTGAGCTAGTGAACGATTTAAAGACATTATCACTATAAGCTTTGCTAATGTATGATAAAAACTATGCTACATAAATAGTAATGTTAATTTTGAAACATTTTACAATACATAAATATGGCATACTCGTTGAATTTGGACTTTATTATTTACAAGCAACCTATTGTGGATGTTTAGTTTGCTTTAATATATATCTCGTGTTTATTGTCATACATCACAGTTTTAATGTGGCACAGCGTTCTGTATGTTTTACATTTCTGTCTAAATACACCAATGCCTCATAACCATAATCACCTTGTATAATAATATGAAAATGTCGCAAAGCGATGGCTTTTATGTTCTAGGTTTTTTCCGTCTTAAACCACACATAAATATTGAGATCCATATAAAATTCGTCATTCAAAACAACACAAGTATTGCAAAATTAAAGAAAGCAAATACATACGATCTAGTACTTTTGAAAATTACGAAAACGGTCTATCGTTCACACCGTCTAGCACAGTCTTAACCATTATTTAGCATGATAATTTTTGACTTTCAATGTAACACGTTTGTGTTATTTCGTGCGTGAAAAGCGGCACATGGTTCTGAAGAAAAACAATGCGTGCGAACAAAAGGCGAATCAGATGTTATTAAATATGAGACCAAAGATCAAAAGGAAAGACAAGAATCGATGAATGCGGCTCGAAACACAGTGTCACATTACACCGACCTGTCGTACTAGTTTTTTAATTATCACATAAGATGATAACAATAACGTATTTGTTAACAAAAGAACACATGTAAATGTTTGCAGACAATTTGTTTGTTATTCAAATCAAAGGTCAAAGTAGGAATCTAATGAATGAAACATTTTATAGTTTTTTACGATTTTACTTAAACTTGAAGGGACTCCACTCAGGTTCTTTTGACATGACGGAACTAAAATTGTTTTTGTGATATTTATACATAATGATAAAGGTCTATACTGGTCAATATTTGTTGTGCAAAATTTCATCTCATTAGCTCACTCTGTTTTCCAAAATAATATTTGTTAGCACAATGACGTGTTTACCCCAATTCAGGCTAAGAAATACACTAAATATCGATTTTATTATAATTCTGAGTATATCGTTTTAAAATCATGTGCACATTGTTCCGTTTTAAGTGTCCCAATTTGCCGTCTGTGGTGTTTTAAAGTTGAATGTCCGTAACAACGATATTCTTTTTCTGATGTCATGCTGTTAGTGCCGTCTGGAAATATTCTCTTTTCTCTACTGTCTTACTTATTCTTTTCCTCTCTGTTTTTGATAGTTGTTTTTGCATAATATATTTTTCAAACCTTCTTCTAACCAATTACGAACTCATATGTTTTGTATATAACGTAATATTTCTTCTTCTTAAATAATTACTCGTCATACTTTCAAGTAAATCCATGTTCATACATATATAGACTGCCAAAAAAAAATAAAGTAAATTCTGCTTGGCTGTTTGCAGACAAGGCAGATGAATTGTTACATACAGTGGCACCTGAATGTAGATGTTAGCTCCCTCTGGGATTCAGAAGTTCATTTAACGAGGCATCTTAGGGAGTTTTGACATCCTTGCTGCTTTTTTTTGAAGAAGTAACATCTCTAAAAGCTATCTAAGGTTAACTTATTATTCAATTTTTTTAGGAACTTTGGTATAAAGATCATCTAAATTCATTGAAACATTTTTAATCAATTTCTAGATAATATTAGAAATTTCTTTTTCACAGACGTAATTAAGATTGATAAACATGTTTTCTTTATTCTAAGTGACAGCCTTCTTGAATTACAAGATTTTCATTCTTGTCAGCATTTCTTTAAAACATTTAGATATATTAGTTTAATAGCAGAAAATCATTGACATTATTTTGATATTTAAGAAATAATATAACCCAAACAGATGCTAGGAATTATACAAGTATTAGCATTTCCAAAATTGCTTGGAATCGCCGTTCAGCCATGAGCATAGTTCTTGCCTAATACCTGTATTGTATATGGTCAACACATAAAGCCATCAAAAATACTTGATTTACTCTATCATTCCGTTCTAGACGTGTACATTAAAATTGATGTCTGCGAATGTTTCGAATCATGCTTACGTTCTATACTCCGTCCACTCCCGCTGCACATGGGCAAATTATGGGCAAATTTTGATTTTAAAAATGCCAGGAGAGATGAGTTCGTCAGGCGGTTATCATGGAGTTTTCAATGAGACACGTTAGAGAAAAGGGGCTTATGGTCTAAAGTTAAGGTAGCTCGCTACTTTCCGACCGAAATTTGACAACATCTCAGATCTTGATGATTTTTGGTATGCAAACATATAAATATATGAGCTTTACTTCTGCAGTATTATTTTATAAATAAACAGCGTTACTATGACGTCAAAGCGCCCTCTATCGGTGGCGGCGAAATTGCGTCTTTTTATCAATAAACCGGTCTGTTCTGATCAATTTTCATCCGATTTCATTCACTTTAGTTTTATAAAGTTCAGTAAATGTATGTCTTTGTAATGATGTCTTTCTTTAACATTTACTTAATAGTCTGCGATTTTACGTCATTTTTCACTACGTTCTGACGTCCATATTTGATGCAAATATCGCGCGATATCGCAATAAAGATTGTGTAATAAAAAAAATTCAACACGGTGAATTTTGCTATAATTTTCCGAGCGTGTAGTGAGATAGCAAAGGAAAATATTTATGCAATAAAAGTATAGGTTCAAGAAAGACATCGTTACAAAGACATATATTTACTGAACATTATAAAAATTAAAATGAAGGAAATCGGATGAAAATTGATAAGAACAGACCGGCTTATTGATAAAAAAAGACGCAGTACCTGTGCTCTATGCATTTTGATTTTTGAGAAGATTTTTTTATTGCATGTACACTTAATGATACAAAAGTGTTTTAGGTAACTTTTAAAGAGGTCTTCTTTACTTGGCAAGGTTATATTTTAACTATCTAAGCTCTAGGCATTACAGTTTGTTTGTTTGTTGAATTTTTTTAATAACATCAACAACAAAACAACTTCAATACGATTCCCTACACAAGTCTTTAAAAACTGTGTTCCTCGTGACGGCCTTTAAATCATGTTCCTGCAGTCCAAAATGGCTTTCCCTGTCACTTAGTTTACATTGACTTATATATTAAAATTCTTCTCCGAAACTATGTGCACAGAGAAGAGAAAATATTGTATATCATAACATTGTGATGCTATATAAAGATTATAAACTATTGGCATAGGGTCAAAATCACTTAGTTTACATGGACTCTTATTGGAATATAGTTATATGAGTCTTCTTGTAGTTCTGAGAGCCTAGTTATTGGACATGATTCTTTAAATCATGACTGGTGAAAAAAAGATACTCCTTATATGATTTTAGCATTCTTCAGTATAAAAGAATTATAGACCTTTTCCAGCAGTGGGTCTTAGGCGCGTGATCTAGGGTCAACAATGCTTGTTTTATGGGGGAAAAAATAGGAATACATTTAGTTTATATTCCAAAGTATAAGCTATGTTTGTTATGTGGGTCAAGCGGTTTTAATTATACCTATTTTAGCACACCTACTCATTAGATAATAAGATGTATCAGTCGCCTAAATTTTTGTTTCTTTTGAAAATATCATGTCTACATAAGTTATTAGAAGTGGATTATACTTGGTTACAATGATGTGCAAGTAAATATAACTTTGAATCATTCTGTTACAAGCTTTTAGCAAGACTAAATTGTGCAGGAAATAATTGTATTCATAAATAGACAACATTTCACTAAGGTCCAGGCATGATTTTATCTAACATATGGTTCATTGATGAATATTCAGTCTTCTTTCTGTACAATTATCAAGTTATATTATGACTATTGAAACAACTTATATCATGCACACACATTTATAATTAATAACTGAAGGTATACATATGATTGTATCTGCATTTATTGATATTTTAGTACACCCTCTAGACCTGAAGGAAAACAAAAATACCGTAATACAATAAAATACTTTTACAGTGAATATTTGCATAAGAATTCTTAAAAAACGTTATTTTGTACTACAATTGTCTGATAAATTTACCCCATCCACTTTTAATAAGTATAAAACCTTCACATTTTTGTTTGTTTTTGTTACAATTATACAATAAAATATAGTGTTGATTGAATATCAAATACACTTTAAGAAACTATGTAACTTTTGGAATTTTGTACATAGACGTAGAAAACCATGTTAGAGAAAAATGAAAAAAAAATGGCACTTTTTCTTTGATTTTTTTAAAGATTTTTTTTTTGTACAAAAAACTAAAAACATGACTAACAATGTGGTTAACCTAAAATTTGATTTTTTTCAAATATATTTCACAATTTTATATGGAAATACGCATACCGTGTGCAGAAAAATTATACTACAAAAGAGATATATCAGTTTTCATTAAAATTGGCAGCCATATTGGACGCCATCTTAGATTCTGAAGAAATATGCAAGAGAAATTGCTTAAAGATTTAAATTTTTGAAAAGGGGAAACTATATGCATGCTTTTGTGTAAGTTTCAGGTCTGTACAAAAATTGGAATGAATGATCTATTATGTAGCCCGGGGTTCTATGATATCACGGTACTTAAAGTTTATCGGAAAATATTTAAATATAAATATCATAAATGAATGAGATTTTTCTTCCCTCTTATAATTGAACCTTTTCCAGAACTGATTGTCAAAAAAATATTTCAAAAGAACCAATAAAAATGACATTTTTTAGAATAATTTCGATGTCTGCCATTTTTGGAAATTTCAGAGGAGGTTACTATGGTATCAAGGTAATCCCCAAAAAAGCAAGTATGGAAGGATAGATGGGTCAAAACCTTCAAGTTAAGTTGTGAAAAACTTTCAACAGTTAAATTGCTATAAAATTAAAACTATATGAACAGACTATATGTCAGTATATGTGTTTATAACATATATTAATTGACTGTGAAAAACCCATAAAGGAAAATGGTAGTCAAATATGAAGGTTTTATAAAATAGTTTTCTTGCCACAATACATTCATTATTTACCAAATTAAATTTATTGGCAGATGAAAATGAATCTAGTGTGCAAGTTTTACAAATATAAGCATCATCATGTGTTGCTTTTACTAGCAGTCACAGAAAATTTAAATACCTTGATATCATAGAACCCTTGATATCATAGGAACAGAGTATACAGAGTATACATCAAATTTATATGGCGGCCATCTTGAATGAGCAGAGATATTTTTGGGCCCACTTCACTTTTGAAATCTACATGGTCTAAAGATAATTTCCTGAAAGTTTCATGCTTGTATCACAATTTGCACTATTTTGACAGCAGAGACCTTATTTCCCGCCCCACTATGAAGTGTATTGATAGATCCCGACTCTGGCATTTTATTTGAATAACAATAGATTTAACCACAAGCACTGACATGTTCTCCTTTGTTAATTAAAAACAACAACAACAACAACAAGAACAACATAAACTTTATTTAGCTCAAGCAATGATAACAAGCATGTGAGCATACAGCGAATAATACAAACAAAAATACCTTGTGAGGTCACGTGAAAGATTGTTTGCTTAACGGGGTTGACAATAGTGATAGTGTGTTACTCCATTTATTTTTTTGAAAAGGACTATAAATTCTTGTCTGGGAATGTTCCATTTTCGGATATTGGGTGGCTGAAACTAATTTAATAATCTACACATTTTAATAGTTATGTGAATTTTGAACACTATTAACTCCATTTTATATTGTTTTTAAAAGAAACTGAGTTTATTCGTATTGTATTTGTGCAGCCTGAATCGAAACCGCGCTATACCCAAAATGTAGTGTAATCGTCCGCTGTGTAAAGCCTTACCAGGTAACTTCGCGTAAAATGTGTTAAGTAAGATAAATTAATTAATAGATGATTATCAACGAATGATTAGTTTAAATATTCGAAAGATGGATATAAAATGTTGAGGTGAAATTCTTATTGTATCCACTTATCTTAGAATTAGACAGTTCAGGGATCTGTTTATTAACTTGCATAAAGCATCTATACTCTTAGGATTTCCGTTGCCTACTTTTCCAGTCGACTTAAAGATAATAAATTATTATCAGATATATTAGGGATGGCAATGAGTTTTCTGGCATTCGGGTACTCGGTCATTCTTCCGAATGCTTTACAACGATGATGTGTTTCTTACTATCTCTTTTTCTCATTCCCTTAACTTACTCTAATTTATAGATCATCACGCACCCTCGAACTATCTGCGTATAAAATAACGTTTTGTATTAAACAAGTACAGTAATTTAGAATGCAATTTATTGTATTTATCAACGTTTATCTATCACTTTCTTTTACTGAAAAAGCATCAGTTTCAGGTAGAAGATCTTTTATAGCACTTATTCGTGTTTCCTTTCATACCTAACTTCTGATAAACGATATACATTTTTACACCTTGAAACAAAATAGAATTAACCTTCGAAATTAAGTCAGAAGATGTGATTAAAATGGTGAATTTCAAGTAAGAGCTTGAAATAAAATTAACAAAGGGTGACATAAAGGCGGTAAATATGCACCTGTGCTGCATAGAGCGCTAAATGGTAAATATATTTATAGATATTTTATTGCTTCTCTAGGTGGATATTTCTTCTTATCATTATAATCTGTAGACATTTATTGAATAACTTTTAAGATTTATTAATATTAAACATTATAGAAAAATAATCACATAGAAAAGATACATATAAATTTGGCGACGTCATGCGGCCTCAACACCACTAAGGAATACTTCAGACAGGAAAGTAAATAATCTGTAATGTTTAGAAAATTGGATGGTTGCAACTTGTCAACTGTTTCAATTTCCTTAAGCAAGGCTTTATGTTGAAGTTTCAGACGTTACATTTTGAAAACATATTACAAAATAATAAAATTTTAAACAATTGTAGCAGGATTGTAACAGCATTGTACTGTATTTAATATACAACTGCCGAAAATTTAAACACAGTTTATGCATAATTTGTTGTCAATATGAAAATCTGGAAACATGGTGATCCCTCGGAAGCATTAATCACCACAAAATTACAAGAGAATTGCAGACTCGGTTTGATTGAGACTGTACATGAGGGGAAATGAATACGTGCGACATTCCTCACGCCCCCTAGCACCAAGATAGCTTTACGTTTTTAGATATGATTGATTTTCAATTACAATATTTGATTTTTTACCTGTCTGTATCACAGCATTTTTCATAAATTTGCACGGACATTCTCAAATGATAAAAATATCTAGTACTAGAGGGTCGTTCGAATCATAATTTTTTTTTTACTTGTAACTCTACAGAATATTACAGTATATTTGTCGATTTGATTTTTAAAATGAAAGCAAATATTTCATGTTTCAAAACGAAAACGCTTTTTATTAACGTTGAAAACATTGAACAATTCTTTTAACATTATATAAAACATCATCAATCGACAGCTAAAGAGACAGTTAAGGGACAAATGTCAGGTTAAAAGAAAATATTTAGAACGTTATCAATGACGTCATCTAGGTCAACTCTAATAAAGTATAACGAAAATATGTTTAACTAAATTTAAGCGGGTATTGAAAAATTAAGATGTTTTAACTTTTAAGTTAAAATGCTTAAATCAACTGCAATACATTTTATAAAATGTCAACAAGTACCGGGTATCCAAAATATTATTGTTTTTTTTATCATTTTAAACATTTCTTAATGCATATGTAAGTTAGAATGCACAGAAATCATATATTTGTTAATTAGGTAGAAAGCTATTGATAAGAGGTAATGATATTTTTAGATATATTATGCTCAAATTTGATATCAGGAAATATTGGTGATTGCTACACAGTCTCTTTGTGCATATTAAAATAACATGTTTTGACTTCATACAAAGTAGATATGTCATGTTTAAAACTCTACACACTCTACGTGGTCACACTATGAATATATAGTGTCGTTAAAAAAAACTGGCAGTTTTTTAAAGAATAGACCAACTTGACTTGGTCTTATAATACGGAACTTGGCTTCCAATACATAGTAAATTTATTTTTTATTCAAATTAGACATTTTCTATAAGGATTTCATAATGCTTAACAAATTTCTTTGATTAAGTATTTTACTCAAATATGAGCACAGTATATCTTTAATCAGTAAGAAATGAGATTTATTTTGCCACTTGTTCAAATTAACCTGACCTGGTTAAAGATAAGTTCAAGAAAGAATTGAATTGCAAATTGCTGTTTAAACAAGAAGAAATAAAACTTACTTCAGTTATAAATTTTTGGATGCTATTGCTAGAAATATTCTGATGTTTTGTCAACAAATGCCATCAAGGAAAATTAATTTTTATAATTTATTTCCCTCAGATATTTTTCAAGCGTGTAACCGTATGGGAATTATTTTTTCCTCTTATAACTTCTATATAAATTTGTCATCTTGATATTCACATACAATACGGATGATTATATCGAAATTCAACCGTTAAAGATGCGATAAAATCATACTGTTATGACAGAATGCAACACCTAAATTTGAAAAATATCCTAAATGTTGAAAAAACCCCCCAAAAAACAACCAAAAAAACCCAACATTTAGATGGACAACTGTATTTTAACTGTGGGTCGTGCATTCAAACTCTGTTTGAACCAACATTTCCCTTCTTTATCATTTCCTGTTTAAGTGTAAGTGTTCAATTTAAATCGTATAATCATCATAGTTATTTATTGGGTAAACAATGCTTAATTAAAATACAAACATGGTATCTGATACACTTTGTTTTGTATTTTAAAGTGTAATAAAATGAACTAATACGATTCTGAGCCAAACCCTAAAGAAGAAAAAAATCTTTTTAAGGTTTTTGAGTATGGTTACTACAAACAGTACAAAGTAGAAATATATTTAAATCAGCATTTAGAAGAAGTTTCGTTCGTGAACATTTTCTCAGATGCTCTGTCAAAATCAAATGCTAAACTCATATACATGACCGTACCAGTGATATGTGGACACATATTAATACAATGATTGACAAATGACTGCGACGTTTATCAAATGCAACATCCAGCCACACATGATATCAGGTAACATCCTTCTGCACTGGCAACATCAAACCATACAGAGCCACTGGCAACATTCAGCCACTTATGACCACCGGCAACATCCAAGCATTTATTACCACTGGTAGCATTCAGCCACACTTGACCACCGGTAGCATTCAGCCACACTTGACTTCCGGTAGCATTCAGCCACACTTGACCACCGGTAGCATTCAGCAACACTTGACCACCGATAGCATTCAGCTACACTTGACCACCGGTAGCATTCAGCCACACTTGACCACCGGTAATATTCAGCCAAACTTGACCACCGGAAGAATTCAGCTACAAATGATTACTGGCAAAGTCTAATCACACATGACCACTTGACTAACTTTGAGCAACCTATAGCAACATTAAAGGGAATACAAGGAGATTTTGAAACAGCCGCTAGACGTCATTAACAAGATGGTGTTAAAATAAAATAGATTATTGTTACTATCGTTGATGTTGATTGCGTTTAAACGTGGCATTGCTGGTTTAATTGAAATTCAGAAGAGTTTTAATTTCATATCTATTATATGAAAAATGAATGTTATATTATTTACTCAGTGTTATTCAGTTCATTTTCTGTCATTTTAGATAGCTATCATCTAAATTACTTACCCTAAATTTAGCTCCCAATATAGTTTACATAAATAATAATTATGCACTAAATAAGACGATTTAAAAGTTTTTAATTATTCAAAAAATGTTAGTAAATTAATCATTATTTCAACCGATTATTTTCGCATAAGCGAACGGCAGAACGTTTGATGTAACTATTGATAAATTTACACCTAATGTCTGAGTATGACAAAATAAGTTACTTATAATATTTACGATATTAGTCTGAATAGACTTTTTGTCGATTGGCAGATAATGTCAAAATGTCACAAATTAATATTAAAAACCTTTTACACAACATTTTATGAATTAAAATTTACACTTTTCCTGTTATTAACATGATGTCTGAGATTGACAAAATGAAATACATTCTACATTAACAAATTAGTTGGAATAGATTTTTGTTGAAAACGCAAAAAAATCACAGACTGATAAACATTATACATAATATTCAATTGTAGAAATCGTGTTGAAAATTTGAAAATATTATGATTTGTTTTTCATGAACCTTTGTGCTTTTTACAACAAAAATATGGTACTGCAATAAAAGTGTTATAATAAAGATAAGTATGGCACATTATGTTATAAGATAGGAATTAAGTCGTGTAATCAGGAGAGGAAATAATACGTTGTACATTTGTATGATCTCGTTTGACGCGATTTAAACTTCCTGGTTTACATCCAAATGAAGAGATAAGCTTAGAAAATTATCTGAAAGTGCTCAGACAAATTACTGTTTGGCCTTAAAACGTGATGATCATTTCAAATCTCAGATAACTTTTATCCTAACTTTATTCCGGGCATATTTGTTATAAGATCTCTTCATTCAACGACAACAAAGTGCATTAATCTTATATTGTAAATTGATGTTCACTGAAAGCCGTCCTTCCTTGTTGATCTTGTTTTTCATATTTTAAGATTTTAGAAAATATAGATAAGATAGAAAGCCAACACAAGAGCGATAAAGCAGTTGTTTTATAATATCTAAAATATCTTAACATTGAGTGAAACAAATGAAATAGAATGGAAGTCATGCTGTTATCTCAAAAGTGTCATCTAGATTTAATGAACGGATTGTAAAGATTTTGTATCGCTCAATAAAAAAGAGTATCATTTCAATTTCAAGTATGTGCATTCAAATATAATTCAAAACATATGAAAGTAATAGCAAGGCGATATATTCCTAATTCAATACCCTTGTATTTTATCTGTCTCTTCATCCACAGAATCAAATATTTCAGTACGAATCGCATTAAGGAGTAAAACAGATATTGTGGTTAAAGAATTATCCTGTATTTCTTTAATAACGCATATCTCAGATGAAAGGCACGGTCCTATCTAAATGTTCTGTGACTATTTTATCCGATGGTCATCTATCATTACATTTTTATACGTTACAGTTTCGTTAATTTCTTTGAACATTCTCTACAACTGCTCCAGGAAAAACTTTATGTGTAAATATTTTGACAAGCAAGCAACGATTGTTAAATTGTAGCAAAGAAAATATCTGGAAACAAAGTGATCCCTCGGAAGCATTAATCACAACAAAATTACATAAGAATTGCAGACTCGGTTTGATTGAGTTTGTACATGAGGGCTAATGAATAAGTGCAACATCCCTCACGCCCCCTAGCACCGGCTTGAGCGGTACTCAATTCTCAACACTTTATAGTGCTGGCATCAATGATCCCGAAGGACCAGAAAAATATAACAACACTGAAGTTAGGTACGGGGCAACTTTTTACAGCTGCCACACGGCACTTGCCACCTACTGTTGTGAAGTATAAAAAACTTGAAACAAAGTGAGCCCTCGGAAGCATTAATCACAACAAAATCACATAAGAATTGCAGACTTGGTTTGATTGAGTCTGTACATGAGGGCTAATGAATAAGTGCAACATCCCTCACGCCCCCTAGCACCGGCTTGAGCGGTACTAAATTCTCAACACTTAATATAGCTGGCATCAATGATCCCGAAGACCAGAAAAATATAACAACACTGGAGTGAAGTACGGTGGAAAACATTTAAAACAAACATATTTTGCATTTTGGAGGCTCAATGAACCTTTAAAGATTCCGACGGATACAATTAAGTTAAATCAACATGTCTTAAAAAGACATTTGCTTCTTTTAAACATTTATAGTTTTCGACACAATGTGTGGTAAGATTCTTAGCTTCAGATATTTCCAAAAATCACAGATACTTTAGATAAATGATTCAAATCATATTGACGAAATAACACACCATTAACGTCTAGTTGTCTATCCAGTTGTTTCATTCTAAGATTACTTCACTAAAATCAAATTGATGGAAGCAGACTTGTCAATAACCATATTCATTCATAATGGATAACATTTTTGTTTTTCTCTTTTTCGTTTCGAAAGTGTGAGAGGAACACGGAAATTTACTTCTGTAGACATTTTCTTTTTTTAGATTTCCTGCTACGTATAACAACAGGACAATTATAGATTTAATGCAATATCGTTATTAAATCCAATAGGAGGGTTTAGTGATGCATTTAAATAAACATTATCATTCAATTACCAAATGAAGAGATAGACAGAATGTGAAAGAACATGGCAGTCTTTGATAATCAAATATTAGGCCAATAAATAGATTTAGAAAATGTCAAATACGGTAAAGATTTGCTCTAATAA
The DNA here is from genome assembly GCF_026571515.1 of Ruditapes philippinarum. NCBI lineage: Eukaryota > Metazoa > Mollusca > Bivalvia > Venerida > Veneridae > Ruditapes > Ruditapes philippinarum. Next base: position 22,816 of record NW_026855088.1, read on the forward strand.
ATGTCTTTACATATTATACTCCACAGGAAACGGGCACTTTTTATATGCATTTCAGAATAATATGTAGTGAAATATCTTTTAAAGTTTATTTTCAGAACTTTTTATAATTTCTTTCATTATAAAATCTTTAACAAGCCAAAGGCTGTAAAAATGAAGATCGTGTGTATATACCCGAATTATATTACGAACAACGTCCAAACAAGCACTGTTTATAGGTACAAAAAATGTCACCATTTTATTTTACGAAAAATGTTTATGTTTAGCTGTGAAGGTGTTTGCCGCTTAACATTGACAATGTGTATTCAAACCCTACTCGATCATGTTCCTTAATATGACACCAGGAGTGTTAAGTGATTTAAATGATTAATATAAGTTGCAAGAACTTGTTTTCGAGTCTAGCTTAAACGAATATGATTATACATTAATATAACATTTTTAGTTAAAATACATTTTCTGATAAATTGCACATTTTCTTGTGTAGGGTGTTTAAGTATCAAGTTGGTTGTATTCTGAATTTTCCACTTCATCATCTGATTCGGGAGAAGTCTATAACATTTCTTCTCTGAACGTGTTTAACATTACGTGACTTTTGTTAAATGTTAATTCAAAATGGAAATGAAAGACAAGTACACCTTGCCTGCTGATTAAATTCAAACACTTTGAAAGTTTTTTATACCACATGTCAAATGACAGACAATTGTATTATCGTTCTAATAATTTATATTCACATTAACAGTGCATTAAGCAGCCTGTTACCCTTCTTCCGTCTCGAGGTCAAGGTGACACTTGAAAATCAAATGTCAGACAATTTCTTGTCCACTCAGTAAAATATATACCATTGGAAAGATTTTCTTCAAACTGTGCTGACATTTTCATATCAACTCGGCAATGTGTAACATCTATGCCGGCTCAATGTCAAGGTAACACTTGCCTTTTGAAACCATTTACTCGTTGGAGGATTTCCTTCAATTATTTCTCAAATGTTTTTTTTATCAATATTAGAAAATGCAGTTCCATTTTATCACCGCTGTGTTGCCTCAATGTCAAGATTATACTTGTAGGTCAAATGCCGATTTGTGTCGCAATCATGTATAACAGAAAATGCTGAGAAAACTTGTAATTTAGATTTGAATATATATAATCTTAAATGCAATAAGGCTATTTATCAAATAACATAACGCGATTATAGGCTTATATCGACGTTATCTTTCAAAGACAGTAGAGTATTTTCATTTCTTAAATGATAGAAAAACTGGAATGTGTCAAGCGCGGTTATTTCTTGCATACATTTTTGAAGCAGATTAACCTAGTTTCACATTTGAAAGTAATATTCACAAATTGTTTTATACTGTTATTTTAAGTACCAGCTTATGTAAATTAGGATACTATTTAGTGTAATGTTTAAGCCTTTAGCAACTAAATTCAGCTTATTCGAATCGAGTTCTTGTCACAATTTTCGTCCAGGGATAAGTTTCATAATTGTATGTTTTATAAGGGGTCAAATAATCTAATCTCTTATAAAGTTCTTCAATAACCATTAAAATAGAAAAAAGCGAAATTCCTGAAGACCCCAAACGACAAAATTGACAATGTTGCAGGTTTGGCTTGATTGAGCCTGTTCATGGACGGTATTGAAAAGTGCAAGCTAACGCCCACGCCACTTAGCACAAGTTCTAGCAATATTTAACATTAAAATGGTGAAGTTTTGAATTCAGAAACATCCGCAGATGTTATACCATGGTATTCATGGAATCTTCAATGCGACATATTAATGCCATTCCATGAAAAATGGGGTATGGTCCCTGAGCGGAACTAAATTAAATGGAATTTTTAAAGGGGTTAAGAGGTTATGAAGGTCGATGGTCACATGTGACATTGTAACAAATACTGGTGTTCAATCGAATTTTGATCTAAAATATAGCATAGTATTACCGTGTTTGTGCATGTCACACATGCATTAGAAGAACAAAAGTATGGATAGCTATATAATAAATTTGAGCAAAATTATTAGAAGTAGTGTATCTTAATATGGTAGCATAACGTTTGCTTGTACAGAATGATAAAATCAATCCTTTATTTCTTATAATTTTTCAGGATATCGGTGCGTGCTTGAGGAAACACTGTTAATTATTTGCTAAAGAAAAATTTTGTTAATTTGTAAAGAATCGTAAATGTTCAAGACGGAAAATTAAATCAATTACTTGCTTCTATTTCCCAGCCTGCCTGAAATAAATCAATCTACTATTGTTATGCATTTATTTTGTTACCTCTTATATTTCTCATGTAAAACATTTCATTAAATAGATGATTCAGATGGAATTCCATTTCTTGTTATGTTATGGAAGCCTTGAACAATGATACGCGGAAAATTAAAAATAAGTTCATGTTTAATTGACTTATAAACAACAAGACTTGAACATAATTAACTTATTTAATACAGTTAACAATATATAGTATACGTTTATGTATTTTGTAAATGAGAAAACATATTACCTTTTATTATTGAGCGTTTACAAACTTACGAATAAGAGCAGTACACCAATTCTTTTCTTTATATAAAGCTGATGCGAACAATATTATACAAGAACAATAATGCTACATTCGTATAGTATTGCCTTTATTTTAAAAAGGATTAAAAAAACTTGCATAGACACTCAAACCGGAATCTATATATGATAACTTACCAGAGATAACAGATAAGTGTAATGCTTGCTTGCATTCGTATATTTTTTAAATCATTAAAGACGCTCATGTAGGAAACTTTATCTGGGTGTTAACCAAAAGATTTGCACCAATCAAATCAAATCTGCAGGCGTAATACATTTATAAAAGTGCATACTATTGATAATACAAAGACTTGGCGTTAACGTCATACGTTAAGATTTCAAAGAAATTATGCAACGGTGACAAAATCGCATGTGAAATTTGTATACAATTTTCAATTGTTTCCATACTTGAATAAGATTATTTTTTTAATTGTTATTCATAGTCGCATTCATCTTTAAAACGTTCATAGACTATACTATAAATGATGATAGGTATTACTTATAATGTATGAAATACACAAACAACGGGCTCCAGTAATATGATGTTTATTGACATAATATTACATCAGTAAAGCTCAATTACACTGTTTCCCTCATAATATCAATGTGCGGGATTTTGTAATCGAAGATACCACGCTAAACCGTCTAGTTAGCATATAAAACTACTACTTTCAGATAAATCTGATTATATCGATTCAAAGCAAAATACCAAAAATCAAATGTTCATCGTATTAAAAAGAATATCAAAGATGACGGTGAAAGTAATTCTAATATACAATCAAATTGTCCTAGTTTCCTGATTTACATGATTAAAAAGGTCAATAAATGATCTCTTTAATTCTTTTGGTTTCTTGTAAGGATTATTCAATAATTGTGATCTTTCTTTTTTGTGTCTTGTCATAGTTGTTCAATAATTGAGACCGCTCACTCACAATGAAAATCTTTTTAAACGAACCAGAACTCGATTATGTAAATTTCACCAATGTTTGAATTCCACAGAAATAAACAACTTTATAATAATCCAGTAATTTATAAATATTACAAATATAATTTGATTATAACACATAAAGATTTTTTTGTTTCTGTATGATTGTTAGTTTCATTTGTCATCTTATCTCTAATGAGCATTTTTCTTATTGTATAATTTAATTATTTCTTTGGGCGTAACATAATTGGAATTGATTGGTTTGGCAAAAATGCTGATAGAATGAATTGCATTTTTCAAGAAAGATTGTAACAAAGTTATTTTATAAAACATATGACATTTTTTTATAAGTTGAAAAGAAATAATTTAACAATTTTAGAAATTAAAGCTGAACTCTTCTTTTATTTCACACAGGCAGGAAATTAAACTTTGTTCATATATCATTCAAGAAAAAAAAGAAAGTTAGGTAAACATTCACAGTTTGACTACATAACAGAGGATCTTTATATTTTACATTTGATGTAAGTTATTAATACATTTCAATGAAGATTGTCCCTTGTTTAGATTCCTAAGATCGGAAGACATAAACTACCAGAATTGTCTTATGATTCAACAGCACTGAAATTGAAGCCGTTCAATAACACTTACGTTATTTCAATCAAAGATTTATTTCTTAGAAAACACAATAGTTGTCTATTTTCCTGTCAGTGCATATAGCAGCTAATTATTTTAAAATGCTAAAAATAATTATTCAATGTTTAACTGTAAAATAATTGAAATATGAGGAGTTATGTCCAGAAATATCCAGGTCTTATGTCTGCTTAACTGTCTCGACGTAATCATCACCAGAGGTCGCATACTTTTTATGCAATTGTATTTAAAACTGATTGTTTTACTTTTTTAAGCGTTCATGTCATTAGGAGACATATATGTTTTACCGCTTTCTGTAAATGTATCTAGGTATCTTAACATGTTCTACTGATTCTGTAGGTTAAAGTTCCCATCAATTTATGATCACCGTACTATTGTTGACGATATGCACTGTATTGAAGCCATGTCTTTAAAACGCAACTGGAAAATAATCGCATTACACACCTAAACTTTCCGGAAATGATGTCACGCTGAAGTCAGTTGTGTACGCGGTAAATTTGCGTAAATTTCAACAGCACACACGCTTGTTTTATGAATACAGAAAAACGTGCCTGAAGTCACTAGTGGTTGCTATGGATACCATTTTTTCACTCAAAATATTAATTATCTATTCATGCAATTGATAAAGAAATGTAACATAAGTTATTGTACATGCATACGAATTTGCATGTGATTTGATGAAGATATATTATTTTTAAGATGAGGATTCCGCGAATATATCAATCAGCTCTCACAGATTGTTCTGTACTAGCAAAACAAATGTATTTGTATCAACAATGTAGTAACAAGCAAGATATGATAGACAACAGAAAGTTTAAAATGTTCTTTACTGTTGTTAGATTTTAAATTGTGTCAAAGACTCAAAAGTTTGCTACCGACAAACTCAGAATAGCAAGTTCATGAAAACGTCTACTTTTATAGAAGAATAAACTCTAAGATATTTTTTTATGTCCAGTGTCATTTCCCTTGAGTGTGTCTTAAGATTCATTGCGGAGAGTATTGTAAGAACAAAAAAAGACACAACACAATATTTGATGCCTTATATCCATATTCAGCGAACTTGTCCTATGTGCCTGATGTGTGCATGTTGAATTCATTTTATAAATTATATCTTCAAGTGAAACAGAATGACAGCCAGCAAATGTAAGAAACTGAAAGAAGTATCATAACATTATGCATCTACAACTACCTTGTCTGTACACCAGCATGAAAACGATGTTAATTTGAATTAAATATGTAATTCACTGATGTGGCCTTTTTTAAACTGTTACATGTAACTCGTAAGTAATATCCTTATGCCCGATGCAGAGAAATACATTGATCTTTCAACAGAATAATCTATGGTCTTTAATAGTGGATCTTGTATTTGGAACGGCCTTCTTGATTATATTAAGTCTGCTACATCTGTGAACCATTTTAAAACCTTATACTTGAGATATTATCACACACTGATGTATACAAATTGATAATCTCCTGTATGTATTTACATCTATGTATTTTAATAGTTTGAATATGTTTAATTTATATTGTTCATTGTTGAAGGCCTCACGGAAGATTGATATGTTTGTTCAAATGAATTTTCTCATTAAATAAAGTCTTTATTATTATTATTATTACATGTAACTCGTAAGTAATATCCCTATGCCCGATGCAGAGAAATACATTGATCTTTCAACAGAATAATCAATGTTCTTTTATAGTGTTGGATAGTTTAACAATGTTACTTTGATGAGTATAAGATTGTCACCTTGTAATTATTATATTTTTCCCATTGAATCTAACATTATATTGGAGGCTATAATAGCTTAATTTGCATTTTCGTAAACGGATGAACATAAAAGCAGATAAATGTAAACAAAAACCTTTCAGGGTTTTGTTTATCAATTCATATGTGATAGTTAAAAAGTTACCCATACTTTCTCATCGAAATAAAACTATATTCTTTACAGACCTAAAATATCCATTCACTGTATGTGAGAATGAGTGACATATCCTGCACTTAGTTTTAATTCGCTTTGCATATAATTTACATGTTTTACAAATGTAATGATGCATTTTAAATTCATCAAATTGATTACTCCATAAAGAAATACTTTTTGGTTCAATGTATTCACTAACAAAACAAAAAAAAACAACGTTTCACAATTGAACAAAGACATTGTTGTAATGCTAGAAAATTAATCATAATTATGTTCTAAAAAGTAATCATTTTGTTTTAGATTATATTGCACATATCTAAATGTACAAAAATAAAGAAAGACTAAAAAGTGTTCTTGCATATTAACCATAGTTGTGTTTTGTAAACGAAAGATTATTTCTGTCAATCATTATTTAAATGGCAAATAAACATTTCCTAGCGTTGTATAATTATGTTCTGCCTTCAGAAGCTATATAATTGCTTTTTATTGCGTTTAACTTGTCAACCTCTAGCAAAAGTACAGCGATTGTAAATTTCATCTTAGAAAAAGTAGAGTTTTATGGGTATTGCAATATTATACGCTTGCAGTTTTAGTTTTAAATCAACTAAACTAATTCATAAAACCTTTCAAAATTAAGTCATCAAAAATCAGATTTCAGTTGACCTTCATTAAGACAGAAGTAAACATTAATCGGCTCATTACCTGTACAATTTTTTATGATTATATTTAATATGTCAGTAAAATGTTGATGATGTTGTCATTAAAATACTGCATATTTTATTCCTCAAAACACAGTTAATTTGAGTGTGTGGTAATCGTCTTGGCTACATTATTTAAGACGATTAACGTAGGTTCACATTAGAAAGTGGTGTTTACAAATGGTTTTATACTGTTATTTTTATGTACAGCTAAACTTAATAAGGAACCTATTCAGCTTAACTTTTTAAAGTTGTGTATGATTATACACTCCTAGAAGGATAACCTTATTTCATACAAAGAATATTTGCAAGTTAATACTAGATAAGTTTTTATTTACTTCGCAAGATTAAATTCTTATAACAGTCTTTCCATTGTTATTAAATCACTTATACAAAGGTCAATTTCGTTCTTGTATTTATTTAAACCACTCTTGAGAAGCAATCATCGTAAGACATGTTGTTCGGGGGATTAATCATTTCGCAATTTAATTTCCGGGGGACTTTTCACTTTGACATTTATCACTTTGACTTGTAGCGTTTTATTAAACTCAAAGGCATCTTTCTATATTAATTAAGCAGGAATTCGAAAACCGCTCGCAGATACAGAGTTAAATGTTCATGAAAATTGTAGATATTAAAATCATTGCTTAAGTATGATGTTTTTATAAACACTTTTTAAATGTAAGTAAAATAAAAAGATACTTTATGTAAAAATAGTGCAATCGTATATACAATATGCTTTTATGACCTTTGAAAAAAAATGAAATTAATATTTTTTGTTGTTGTTGATTTTACTTGTTTGTGTTAATGATATAAAAAAAAACTTTTTCTAGCTTTATGACAACATTGCATTGAACATAAAATTGACATTAACAGATCAAAGTATTCATTATTAATCCGAGTGTGGGTTGATAGAACATTATCGCTATCAAAGATTCTGCATAGTTTGTGTCTAGAGACTATTTTGTTTGAATAAATTTGCCTAAGCGCAGCGCTTATAAATGAGTATCACGTATATTAACATAGGTCCTTATATGCACAATATTGGTTCAAAATGTTAACATCTTAAAAACTCATTTAGACGACATAGAAACCAAGGGTATTTAATATTTTGGCATAAATGCGTATTTGTTTATAATTTATAAATATACGTATTTCTTTCTTTTTGTTAGCAGATTAAAAAAACATGCAAACAAACATGTAAAAAAAACAAAAACAAAAATAAAACGATCAAACATACAAACAGAAAAACAGCGATAACAACAAAATTAATTAAATTTCACAAAAAGGAGCCTCTTTGAAAACAGCATATTTGATGCGACTCTATTACATGGATGTATTTGTTACAGAATATAGAAAAAATATTTATTTATCAGTTTTAGTTACGTCGGAGGGATTTGAGATATCTTATTTAAATGTAAACTTTTACAGATATATATGATGTTTAGAGTAATAAACATTCATCAAAATGAAAACATCAAACATGAATTGATAAAGACAATGGTTAAATATGTGTGAGACCATTTGGATATTGAAAATCATTAATCATATGTAAAAGTGCAACGCAGGCATAAATATTTGTGATAAATACGTACTTATCTGGAGATATGCTAAGTATAACAAAACACCATCATTCTATATGTGCTTATTATGCATTCGTTTTGTTAGCTTCAAAGCATCCTACAATAGAATATTTAGTCAGAATTCTATTTCTTTTATTATTGATAGTTACCTTTTCTGTTCCATGCTATTTATTTTCCTCGTCAATAGGTATATGTAGGTCGAGAGCATCCTACTCTAAACCGTACAATGTATTTGTGCATAACATATGAATTAATGTAACAATAACATATATTTAATGTATTGCATGTGTTTTTATGACCAATCTACAATTTTATGTTTACCAATAACACATAATTTATAATAATATGCATATATTATTTAGTAAACAAGGAACTTCATTATATGCATGTACTTATATATTTCAACTTGAAATTAAAAAGAAAAGAGCTTTGCAAATAATATATGTTTAATTATTTCTATATCTGGCAATCGTTTTAGCTTGACAAACATATGAAGGAGAAGCTATGGGTTTATCTTTTGACAAAAAAGATTCCAGGTCTTATGGAGGGTATCTAAATCATTCTGAAATATTGCTTTCTCTCTCTCAGAATTACAAATTGTTACCTAATACGATATATATATGTGTGTGTTCTTGTAATTTTTGGTACTTGTCCTTTACTCTACAGTTGTAAATATATCTTTTCAGAGAAACAATGCAGTTTAATTACTATCTTTCAAATAGAGAAAATTTTCAAACCTACGATAAAGTTACAACAGTAGAGCAAAATCTAAAATTGCCATACTTTTCGAAAACATAAAATATTAAATTGTTCATTATCGGACAATACCAAAACAGGTGTTCTAATGATTCTATCTCATTTTACAAAAAAAACCCTAGAGTCCATTATCTTTTAATTTCATCTTTAAAAGTAATGAATTAGTTGCGGGATAAGGATATTTAAAACATGTACAGTAATATTAATGACTTCTATACAAAATATGCCCAAGCTTGATTATTACAGAAAATTTAAAACTTCTTTTTGTTATGAAAAATATCTTGATGTTTTAACAAATAATGTGTTAAGAAAAGATTTTGCTTGTTTCAGACTAGGCTCGCATAAATTAGAAAAAGAAACTGGGAGATTTTTTAACATTGATAGAAACGATCGCAAATGTAAACTATGTATATATAACTCTATTGAATCAGAATACCACTTCTTTTTATGTTGTCCAGTTTATACTGTTATAAGAACCAAATATTTAGGAAACATTTCATGGCCTACTATACAAAAATTTTCGACTATATTGTCCACTAATAACAAAAAGCTTATTCTTAAATGTGCTCACTATGTTCATAATGCATTTAAGTTGAGGCAACAGTCTCTTGAAGATGTAACTGCTTCTTAGTTTCATTCTTGTACTATTCTTGTTATATATTATATGATATAATGTTTGTAACTATTTAACTTTTGGCCATATTTGTCATGATACTCTGTTAATGGCCAAAGGTAATGTTTATTTGCCGATTTGCCAATAACATGAAATGAAATGACTTACATGCAAACAAAAACAACTAGACAAGAACATAACGGACTAAATTAATGTAAAATACTCGTCATAAAATAAGTTTATATACTTTGCAAATGAGGAAATGTGCGCTTAAAAATATTCAAAGTTATGGAATAGTACAGTGAAAGATACAACTCTTCATAATGATGATATGAACCTATTATAACCTATCAATTATCTAAAATTCAAATATTTTTATGTCTATTTAAAAAAAAGGATATTGAATAAATCCAACTTGTTAGACACTCAACAAGAGCTGTCACAGGAGACAGCCAAGCTCGACTAATAAAATACTTGACGCAGTAAAGAGGACAAAACTATGAAAGAAAAATCAATTATGTATAATTATGTATTAAGTTATAGTAAAAAAATAATATTTGTTAAAATAAATTCCAAGATCAAGGGAAATAATTCTAGAAATAGTCACGCTAGAGTTATGAACCTTGTCACACAACATGTATGTAATGATAAGAAGTATATATTTGAAGTTTGAAGTAGATACCTTAAAAAGTAACAAAGTTATAATATTTCTTAAAGGAAATCCTAAGTTCAAAGAGAAATAAATCTGTAAAAATTAGTTCAAGAGTTATGAACATTGTCACATAAAATATAATTGATTATAAGGAATAAGTATTTGAAACTTGAGGTAGATACCTTTAAAACTAAAAAAGTTATAGTAAAAAATAACATTTTTCTAGTAAAAAAATCTAAGTTGATGGGGAGATAATTCTTGCAATATTGGTGCTAGAGTTATGAACCTTGTCACATAAGATGTGGATGATGATAAGGTACATTTATTTGAAGTATGAAGTTGATCCCTTCAGAAATAAATAAGTTACAGTAAAAAATAATATTTTTTAAAGAAAATTCTAAGTTAAAGGGGAGATAAATCTGAAAATATTGGTGCTAAAGTTATGAACCTTGTAACATAAGATGGGGATGATGATAAGGTACATATATTTGAAGTATGAGGATGATCCCTTAAGAAATAAAGAAGTAACAGTAAAAAATAATATTTTTTAAGGAAAATTCTAAGTTCAAAGGGAGATGAATCTGAAAATATTGGTGCTAGAGTTATGAACCTTGTCACATAAGATGGGGATGATGATAACTTGATAAGGTACATATATTTGAAGTATGAGGTTGATCCCTTAGGAAATAAAGAAGTAACAGTAAAAAATAGTATTTTTTAAGGAAAAAATTCTAAGTTCAAGGGGAGATAAATCTGTAAATATTGGTGCTAGAGTTACGAACCTTGTCACATAAGATCGGGATGATGATAAGGTACATATATTTGAAGTATTAGGTTGATCCCTTAAGAAATAAACAAATAACAGTAAAAAATAGTATTTTTTAAGGAAAATTCTAAGTTCAAGGGGAGATAAATCTGAAAATATTGGTGCTAGAGTTATGAACCTTGTCACATAAGATGTGGTTGATGATAAGGTACATATATTTGAAGTTTGAAGTTGATACCTTAAGAAATGACAAAGTTATAGTGAAAAAATTTTTACTGCACCAAAACTTTAATCTGAAATCTGGACGCGGACGCGGACGCCGACGCCGGGGCGAGTAGGACAGCTCTCCATATACTTCGTATAGTCGAGCTAAAAAGGAAACTATATCTGATAACATATAAGAGGATGGACACCAGTCGAATAAAAAGTGTTCTGTTTTCTTGCAATCGTATTTAAGCGATAAGCGTCAGGGAAGAGTTACTTCCCCTACCGGATGTGACGTAAACGGGGAGGGGGTGTACTATTCAAAACCGCGTAGAATGTTATCTTATTGAAAGTTAAGGGGGCAGGGGACCTAAAAATGAAAAATTTTGTATTTCAGTGTGACCAGAAACACAATTCCAAATATTTCAAAATCTGTTTCACAGGCAGACAACCAGTTGCACAGCATTATTCAATGATATATGACATACATTGAAGAAAATAATAGTTTGCATGCATTGCTCCTTCAAAAAATGACTGACAGCAATTTATATTTACCCCCACCCAGCCAAAATCACACCTAAAATATACCAATATAGGCAATCTTCATGAAGGTGCAGCATACTCCAGAATCCGCCCGATTCCTTTAAAAATATCAGTAACACGCAGTGCAAGCTATGGCATTTTCAGAAATGATAAATAAAGTGTCTGTCATACGTTTAGATTTTTCACAAAATTTATCTGAAATTTCTTACTTGTTTGGCGCCAACTGTCAAAGCTTGATTTTTAACTTTTTCACCTCCATTCGGAGAGTCAGAAATACATACAAAGCTACCAAAATGCTTAGTTTCGGGTAAAAACCCAAAAATATATCTCATTTCCTACACACAAACAAGAAAGAATTACAATGACAGAGAAATATCAGAAGTTATCAGTACCTTCAAAACACCATGTCTGAGTTATTAAAAAATTTGACCGGGGCCATCATTCGAATATGTCCCCTGCCCCCTTAAGATTTTTTATGTGATCCGCATTAAAGCGTTTCCTTTTATTTTCTTAAAATATGGAGTATTTCGCATTAAACGTTAACTTCGAAAAGTGAATACTGCGGTTACTTTGTATTTAATCAAATATTTAAAAAAGGCTGTGACTAAAAAAAGGATTGGAGCACCACACTAAATACCGTATTCCGGTATATACCGGACAAGGCGCTTGAATGATAAAATGCTAAAATCTTGTCTTTTTACCCAACGGAATGAACTTTAACAGGTCTAAATCATCTTTTCACACCGAATCAAGTACGATAATCAAGGAAAAATGTAAAATTCGGCGAAAAAAACGATATTTGTCTATTTTGTGATCATGATTTCTGCAAGCGTCTAGAGGTACTGCTCCAATCCTGTATTGAGCTAAATCCTTTAAAAAAAGACCCTATTTCAGGGGAAGTAACTAGTACAATGACCATGCCTGTTATATGATTTACTTAATATTAAGTGCCAGGAACCTGTGAGATGGTTATTTTTCTGTATTCCACCTTCATTTAAATACCATAAAGTATTTTCAGAGTATTTAAAGTCTTTTGGAAGGAGAGTATTGCAAGAAAAACAATATTACAGCCACATTTAATGTCCCAAAATGAATTTCACAGGAAACCAGACCCCATTTATTCTGGCATACACCTAAAAGTGCAATATAGATACCACTGTTGACTTATATGACATTATGTACATTTGTAACAATTAAAAGTGCTCAATTATGCATTATAATGTCAATTTGCACAATATAAAACTGTTAAATCTGGATAAATGTGCACATTCTGTGAAGTACAGTGTTTGCCAAAATTCCAAATTTTTATTACCTCCCTTGACTTGACAGTCTACTTACTCTACATAACTTGATAAATCCTACCAGTCACTTCAAATTGTGACTAACAAATGTAGAAAGAATGTTTATGGGCACATTTGGGTCAATTCCAACACATTTTATAAATTTGAAAATTTCCTTAAGGGGGCAGGGGACCTAAAAATGAAAAATTTTGTATTTCAGTGTGACCAGAAACACAATTCCAAATATTTCAAAATCTGTTTCACAGGCAGATAACCAGTTGCACAGCATTATTCAATGATATATGACATACATTGAAGAAAATAATAGTTTGCATGCATTGCTCCTTCAAAAAATGACTGACAGCAATTTATATTTACCCCCACCCAGCCAAAATCACACCTAAAATATACCAATATAGGCAATCTTCATGAAGGTGCAGTATACTCCAGAATCCGCCCGATTCCTTTAAAAATATCAGTAACACGCAGTGCAAGCTATGGCATTTTCAGAAATGATAAATAAAGTGTCTGTCATACGTTTAGATTTTTCACAAAATTTATCTGAAATTTCTTACTTGTTTGGCGCCAACTGTCAAAGCTTGATTTTTAACTTTTTCACCTCCATTCGGAGAGTCAGAAATACATACAAAGCTACCAAAATGCTTAGTTTCGGGTAAAAACCCAAAAATATATCTCATTTCCTACACACAAACAAGAAAGAATTACAATGACAGAGAAATATCAGAAGTTATCAGTACCTTCAAAACACTATGTCTGAGTTATTAAAAAATTTGACCGGGGCCATCATTCGAATATGTCCCCTGCCCCCTTAAATGGTAAATACTGATCGTTTAATTACGATTATAACATGAAAAATATGACTCATGCATACATTAATTTCGTATCAAGGAAAAACATTACAAACACAAAGATTAAGATTATTTCTTGCAATGGGGTAAACAACGGAATTTCAAAGTGAATATATCCATTAGATTTTCTCTTATGTCCGGGCAAAAAGCTAGTTATTAAATCAATATGTTATAAACACCCATACACTGTTAATTACCTTGTACAAATTTAAAAGGTCATTTTCTAGTTTTCTGTGTGATATTCTGTCATTTAGAAAATGTCGGCGTTTTTGTGACAAACATGAAAATAAGATTGTCAATGTCTTTAATTGTTTTTTAAGCTTCAGAACAATATCAAAATGCATTCTGTCAAGACTTATTGATCCTTTTTCATTGTACCATATAAAAAATCTTTCGAAGCACCAGTGAATTCAATATTTCAGTACATATCGTATCCATGAGTAAAACAGATACTGTGGTAAAAGCATTATCCTGTTTTTTCTTTGATAACGCATATCTCAGATGAAAGGCACGGTCCTATCTAAATCTTCTGTGATTATTTTATCCGATGGTCATCTATCTTTTTTTTTTATACGTTATAGTTTCGTTAATTCCTTTGAACATTCTCCACAACTGCTCTAGGAAAAACTTTATGTGTAAATATTTTGACAAACAAGCAACGATTGTTAAATTGTAGCAAACATTTAAAACAAACATATTTTGCCTTTTGGCGGCTCAATGAACCTTTTAAGATTCAGACGGATACAATTAGAAACTACGTATAAGTAGAACAATGGCACCGCTAAAGTATGTTAAATCAACATGTCTTATAAAGACACTTGCTTCCTTTAAACATTTATAGTTTTTGACACAATGTGTGGTTAGATTCTTAGCTACAGATATTTCCATACATCACAGATACTTAAGATGAATGATTCAAATCATACTGACGAAATACACACCATTAACGTCTAGATTTATCCAGTTGTTTCATTCTAAGATTACTTCACTAACAATCAAATTGATGGTGGCAGACTTGTCAATAACCATATCCATTCATAATGGATAACATTTTTTGATTTTCACTTTTTCGTTTCGAAAGTGTGAGAGGAACACGGTAATTTACTTCTGTAGACATTTTCTCTTTTTAGATTTCCTGCTATAACAACAGGACAATTAAAGATTTAATGCAATATCGTTATTAAATCCAATTGGAGGGTTTAGTGATGCATTTAAATAAACATTATCATTCAATTACCAAATGAAGAGATAGACAGAATGTGAAAGAACATGGCAGTCTTTGATAATCAAATATTAGGCCTATAAATAGCTTTAGAAAATGTCAAATACGGTAAAGATTTGCTCGAATAAATGTCTTTACATATTATACTCCACAGGAAACGGACACTTTTATATGCATTTCAGAATAATATGTAGTGAAAATATCTTTTAAAGTTAATTTTCAGAACTTTTTATAATTTCTTTCATTATAAAATCTTTAACAAGCCAAAGGCTGTAATAATGAAGATCGTGTGTATATACCCGAATTATATTAAACAAGCACTGTTTATAGGTACAAAAAATGTCACCATTTTATTTTATGAAAAATGTTTATGTTTAGCTGTGAAGGTGTTGCCACTAAACATTGGCAGTGTGTATTCAAGCCCTACTCGATCATGTTCCTTAATATGACACCAGGAGTGTTAAGTGATTTAAATGATTAATATAAGTTGCAAGAACTTGTTTTCGAGTCTAGCTTAAACGAATATGATTATACATTAATATAACATTTCAGTTAAAATACATTTTCTGATAAATTGCACATTTTCTTGTGTAGGGTGTTTAAGGTTCAAGTTGGTTGTATTCTGAATTTTCCACTTCATCATCTGATTCGGGAGAAGTCTATAACATATCTTCCCTGAACGTGTTTAACATTACGTGACTTTTGTTAAATGTTAATTCAAAATGGAAATGAAAGACAAGTACACATTGCCTGCTGATTAAATTCAAACACTTTGAAAGTTTTTTTTGCCACATGTCAAATGACAGACAATTTTATTACCGTTCTATTAATTTATATTCACATTAACAGTGCATTTAGTGGGGCGGGAAATAAGGTATCTGCTGTCAAAATAGTGCAAATTGTGATACAAGCATGAAATTTTCAGGAAATCATCTTTTGATCATCTAGATTTCAAAATAGAAGTGGGCCTAAAATTATCTATGCTCATTCAAGATGGCCGCCATTTTCAAAATGGCCGCCAAATAAATTTAACGTACAAAATTGCTTATTCATTACAATTTTTTTGTTCAGACCTGAAACTTACACCAAAGCATGCACATAGTTTCTCCTTTCAAAAATTTAAACCATACAAAATTTAACTTTCATACCTCTTCAGAATCAAAGATGGCGTCCAATATGTCCGCCAATTTTACGCAAAACTGATATATCTCTTTTGTAGTATGATATGTTGCACAAAGTATGCTTATTTCCATACAAAATTGTTTAAATATATTTGAAAAAATCAAATTATATGTTAACCACATTGTTAGTCAAGTTTTTAAAGTTTTTATACAAAACAAATCTTTAAAAATATCAAAGAAAAAGTACCATTTTTGCATTTTTCTCTAACATGGTTTTCTAGGCCTATGTACAAAATTCAAAAAGTAACTTAGTTTCTTATAGTGTATTTAATATTAAATCAACACTATGTTTTATTGTAAAAATGAAAGAAAACATAAATAAGAAGGTTTTATACTTAGTCAAAGTGGGTGGGGTAAATTTACCTGACAATTGTAATACAAAATAACGAAATTTGCAAAGGTAAGTAATATTCATTTCTTTGCTTTGATATTTTTTTCATGAATTCTTATGCAAATATTCACTGTATTCTTCCGTCAGTAATACAGATACAATTATTTGTATACATTCAGTTATAAAACTTGTGTGCATGATATAAGTTGTTTCATTATTCTTAATATTATTTGTTAATTGTACTGAAAGAAGACTGAATATACATCAACGAAACATAAGTTAGATAAAATCATGCCTATACATGAGTGAAATATTGTCTATTTATGAATACAATTATTTCCTGGACAATTTAGTCTTGCTAAAAGCTTGTAACAGAATGATTAAAGTTATATTTACTTTCAAATCATTGTAATCAAGCATAATTGAATTAGTACTATCCATTTCTAATAGCTTATGTAGGCATGATATTTCCAAAAGATACAAAAATAATGGCGACTGATACATCATATTAGGTATCAATAATATCGCTTGACCTACATAGCTTATGATTTGAATGCAAACTAAATGTATTCATACTTTATCTTCCCCATTAAACAAGAGGGAATTGATGACCCTAGATCTTTTGCCTAAGATCCACTGCTGGAAAAGGGCTATAATTATTTAATACTGAAGTATGCTAACATGATATGGAGTATCACTTTTTTCACCAAATACAGTAATGATTTATAAAATATTTGAAAAGAAACATGCCCAATACCTTGGCTCTCAGAACTCAGAACACGAAGACTAATATAACTATATACCAATAAGAGTCCATGTAAACTAAGTGATTTTGGCCCTTTGCCAATAGTTTATAATTTTATATAGCATCACAATGTGATGATATACGATATTTTTCTGCTTCGGAGAAGAATTTTACAACTACAATGCCTAGAGCTTAGACAGTCAACATATAACCTTGCCAAGTAGAGAAGATCTCTTTTAACGTTACATAAAACGCTTTTGGATCATGTACATGCAAAATAAAAAAAGCTTCTCAAAAAGCAAAATGCACAGAGCACAGGTATTAAGCATGTAGCATCACCTTGTGTTTTTATTAACATATTAAATGTATAATGGTCATAGAGCCACCTGGGTTCACAGACTTGTATAGGAAAACACATTAAAAATCGTCTAGTGTTAAACTATAAAGACTTGAACTAAGATATTTGGGATGTAGCATGATATAACATGCATAAATTTGTGTGATGCTACTGCATTTGCAATGGGTATCACTTAATTTACATAGACTACTGTAATAAATCTGTTTTCTCTAAACCTACAGTACCGAAGCATAGAAATTAATCGTGTATCGTCATAATTTTGTCATTTTCTACAAATATTTGATAAATCATGGACAAGATGGTCTAAATTTACCAAGCACCAGGGGTCACTAAGTTCATATGCACTCATATATGAATATGGTTATTTAAGTCCTCTCGTGTGAAACAATATTTAGAAACTAGATATTGGGCATGTTTCTTTAAAAGCAACGTGATACAAATATTACACAAATCATGTGTGTTCTGACGTAATTGACACGCTATATATGATCGTGTCACATACCTTTATTAAAGAATTGACAAAAAAAAAAAAAATGAGATATGATTACTTTAAGAAATACACATAGTTTATATAAACTGCATGCAAGCCAGGTCATATCATTGATATATCTGTTTTTTCATCACATAGATGACGTACCACTTGCCCCTCACCGCTGTGGGTTCGAATCCCGACAGGGACTTCCGATTCTTTCATGTGAGGATGCTATCCAGCTAGCAAATGGAACGTCGGTGGTTCTACTCAGGTGCCCGTTCGTGCCTGAAATAATGCACGGAAGGGCACCTGAGGTCTTCCTCACCAGTAAAGCTGGAACGTCGCGATATGACCTATACTGTGTCGATGTGACGTAAAACCCAAAACAAAAAAAAAACAAAAACATAGATGACGTGATGTGGCAGCAGCCTTATTTTTACTTTGTATGTTCAGACATTGAATAAAAAACACACAACATTATCTCAGTTTGTTGGCTTTTAAGCTTTTTTTATATCATTAATATGAAATTGTGAAGGAGTCAAAATATGCGTTTATGGACTACCTTTATACCTTACATTAATGTGTATGCTATTTAAAGCACGCTTAGTTGATTTATTGTCTTCTTATTAACAATTAATATATGATATCAAATATATTGAAACAAGAATAAGCATGCAACCAAATTTAATAACTGAATGTATTCATTCATGAATGTATTATGAATAACTTCTTGCTCACCCACTTGACCCGAAGGAAGACGAAAATACTTCATCCAATAAAAAGTACTTTTAAGATGGAACATTTGTACAAGAATACATAGAAAAGTTAAAAAAAGGCAAAGAAATAGAATAGGCGTACCTATGTATATTTTTTGTTGTATTTTCTTTTACAATTATCGGATAAATTACCCCACCCACTTTCACAAAATATAAAACCTACAAATTTCATATTTTTCTTACATTTTAACAATAAACACATGTTATCAATGATGTGCCAAATACAGTTTAAGAAATATATTTTTTTAATTTTGTACATTAATTTAGAAAATAAAATTTGTGAAATATGCAAAAATTGGATTTTTTTCTTCATAGTTTTAAAGATATTTTTTAGACAAAACTTTTAAATGTTTACTTTTATTAAGATAAACATTTAATTTGATTATTTCTGATATTTTAAACACTTTTTTATCATAATAAACATAATTTGTGCAACAAATTATACTATAAAAATGATATAAGAGTTTTTGCACGAAATCGGCGGCCATATTGGACGCCATATTGGATTTTGAAGAGGTATGAAAGCGAAATCTTGTAAGATTTAAATTTTTGAATAGTAGAAATTATATGCATGCTTTGATGTAAATTTCAGGTCTGTACAAAAAATTGGAGTGAATAACCTATTATGTACGTCAAATGTATATGGCGGCCATTTTGGAAATGGCGGCCATCTTGAATGAGCAGAGATATTTTTTGGCCCACTTCACTTTTGAAATCTAAATGGTCTAAAGATGATTTCCTGAAAGTTTCATGCTTGTATCATCATTTGCGCTATTTTCTCAATTTCCCGCCCCACTAATTAAGCAGCCTGTAAACCTTTTCCCGTCTCGAGGTCAATGTGACACTTGAAAATCAAATGTCAGACAATTTCTTGTCCACTCAATAAATTATACACCACTTGAAAGATTGTTCCTTACCTCCATACTGTATATAAATAAATAAATCGGACAGTAGATCTAGGTTCTGTAAGTTGGTAAAATATTTGAAGGATGATGCTAAATTTTTGGAATATCTTTTTATAAAAATACAATTCAAACACATGGTATCATTTTGCATATTTGGTATCATTTTGCATATTGCTGTAACAATTTTTATGCACTCTTTTGTAACTACTGTATTGTTCTAAGTAAATAAATATTATGATTCACTTAGAAAAATATTTATTCAATTCTTTACCATTTAATTTTCCATAATACTTCAGACATATATATATATATATATTTTTTTTTTTGCTGTCACTAACATGCAATTATATTGTACAGGACAAAGTTTGTTTAAAAACTTGAAGGAAATAAATTCATTTTCAATGTTAACAAATATTTACTGTAGATAAAATTCAAATTGTTGGCAAGAAAACTGCCAGTTTAGCAGCCCTTCAAATTTCGCTTTCGTTTAAAGGACTGTATATAGTGGCCTGTTCAGCAAATTGGACGGCATGCACAATCCCTATACATGTAAACAACTCAACAAAAATAATAAAAAATAAATAAATTCACTTACCTAATTGTGAGCATCTTATAATTAATCCATCAATTAGAATTCAAAATGACACAGTTCACTGATTCACATTTATTCCAAAAATGTATAACTGCCATTTTCCACAGACAACATTTAATAACCCAGTACGAAGATGTCAACTTCTACCCTTAATCAGATTACGTGTGATTAAGTCCGAGACAGACAATATCCAAGTTTTCCATGATATTCATCTCAACCTGACACAATGACACAATTACTGTATAACCTGACTGACCTACATGACATAATTAATGGGTTTACACGGTGTGTAAATCAATCGACCAATCAAATAACCTGATTAAAATATCTACAGACCTGGGTCGCGCATTATTAAAATCCATGAGTATGACTAGAATGGACTGGTATCAATATCCAGGGCTGGGAATCAAAACTGCGTCGTATCCTACAAAATGTAAACAAACGCCGCCATCTTGGAACGAAAAATGTATGTTTTTGTTTATAACTCTTTTTGTTGGAAATGACTGAAAACCAGATATATGTATTAACACGCTTCACTTTTTTCCGCTTCGTTCGGTATATGTTGCTTGCACAACTATTTTGTAAAACAAAAGTTATAGCAAACTTGCAACTCGAAGCGGAGCAGAATTTTTATGAAATTGTGTGGATACGACGCAGTTCATATTGCTTTATCTATCGTTTTTTCCTTCAAATCAATTATATATTTGTTTCAGAGTTCACCATAAACTTCGAAATATAATTTTGCATCATTTACTAAAATTTCATTAAAAAGAAATGTTTATTTTCTAAGAAAATAATGATTTTTACGAAATGATACGACGCAGTTGAAAATAAAATATGATACGACGCAGTTGTATTTTTGGCAGTCTTTTCAACAGGGATAATTTTGGCAATATATTTCTATTTTATGGAATAATCACTTGCGCTAGATAAAAAAAACCGAGATCATTTGCGGTGTATAGCAATGTTCTGTTGCTTTTGATTATTTGAAATACATTGTGGCTTGTCAAATATAACATTTAATTTGAAAGTTTACATTGCGGAAGCTACTTTTGTTAAACATGAACATGATCATAATATCTGAAATAATTTCTTATATTTTCCTGTATGTTCAATATTATCCCTAATTTTTTTCGCAAAAAAGAATGTAGACATCTATTAACTTGAATTCATTTTGGCTAGCTACGCTCAAAGTTAACTGTGGTTCTGCATGTTCTGGGTAATGACTGTTTTTCTGTGGTTTGTTTTCTACACATTAGCTTTACTAGGGGCGAGGACCTCAGGTGCGCCTTTGTGCATTTATTTCAGGCAAAATGTTGCAGCTGCAGAGATCCATCGACATTTTGAAACTAGCTTGATAGGTTTTCCACACGAAGAATAAAAAGTCCCTGGTGGTTTTCGAATTCATAGCAGTTCAGTTCAAGTGATTTGAATTCAGTAAACATAAACAGCTCGGCCTCGGTCGGACACACCTGTCTGATTTTTTTTTCAACAAAATTTGTTAACATAAGCTGTACAAATAAGCAGCTTTTTCATTAACTTCTGGCGTGAATTTTTAAGATTATAAATATTTGAATTATTTATAAAGAGAATAACATTTAAATTTCTTATTTCGGTATGACTAGCAGAGAAATTTTCAATGTAAAGAGGAGGTTATCCTCTGTGAAGTCATTTTCTGAAAACTTTTGTTTAAGTTTTCAGGCAGTTCATTATCAAATAAAAAACACACTTTAGTATGAAGATATGTTAAGATGCCATGTTTCTAGTCTATTGACAATTCGATGCGATAATCTGACCTAAATTTTCTGTTCAATATTGTGATACTGTTGAAAGATCATGTCTGCCTATATCTGTATCAAAGTTATCGGTGCACAGCGTAAAATACAAAACGGACACCTTTACAAAATAATTTGTAGTGATATCATATGTAACTCGATTTTGAAAATTTAAAGTTTTTTATGGAGAAGAATGATACTTAAGTGCAAATATAGAAAATACATTCCGTAGGCCTTTCCTCATCGGCGATAAAGAAATGCAATGCGACAAAATCCGCGGTAAAGTTCCGCGGCGCTGAACATAAAATGGATAAACGGAACGCATATCCTACTTGCAAAAATATATTGTAGCTTAACCATTTATAATATAATTTTAAAAATTTAATGTTCAGTTTCAAATAATAAAGCTCATCTGTTCTCACCGATTATTTAAAAAAATGAATACAATAAAATCGGCACGTAAAAGACATATAAGTAATAACGGAATTGACGGAAATTATTGCTAATTACAATAAACAAAGGTAGGCATGCAATTTGCGCATAGCTCTCTCCCGATAGCAAGAGACCTTTTCAAAATTTGTAATTTTTTCTCTTTTTTTTTAAAAAAAAAGGTCATTCCTGACAAATACAGGGTTATAGGTATATATAGGAGAGGTTACACTGGAATATTGAATTTTGTATCAAAAATAGTAATCACTCCCATTTCGAACTCACGGGAACAATTTTAGAAGCATGCTAAGGCAACACAGGAACACGTTGTCATATGGGTGTGCGATCACGTGTTTCAATGTATATTGCATTTGATACAGCTTTTCGGAATTTGTAGATGCTTATGATAGGTACTAAAATGCGACCGGAAAATGAAGCCTTAATAGAATTGTATTACATTTCCATTTTTATGGAACCAATGAGTGGCCTCTGCTTTTGACTTAAGTTGTAAACAAGAAATGTTGTTGGACGTTATTAACATACCATAATTTAAATAGTTTAACCAATACGCAGCCTGCAATGAAAATACAACTGCGTCGTATCATATTTTATTTTCAACTGCGTATCATTTCGTAAAAATCATTATTTTCTTGGAAAATAAACATCTCTTTTTAATGAAAGTTTTGTAAATGATGCAAAATTATGTTTTGAAGTTTATGGTGAACTCTGAAAACGAGTATATAATTGATTTTAAGGAAAAAACGGTAGATAAACCAATATGAACTGCGTCGTATCCACACAATTTCATAAAAATTCTGCTCCGCTTCGAGTTGCAAGTTCGCTATAACTTTTGTGTTACAAAATAGTTGTGCAAGCAACATATACCGAACGAAGCGGAAAATAGTGTAGCGTGTTTATACATATATCTGGTTTTTAGTCATTTCCAACAAAACGAGTTATAAACAAAAACATACATTTTCGTTTCAAGATGGCGGCGTTTGTTTACATTTTGTAGGATACGACGCAGTTTTGATTCCCAGCCCTGAATATCATTAATTACGGAATAGATGTTTTTTCACTTTCGTATAAATTCCTTCAAGATCTTAAATAAAAGTTGTCCTCTGTGATTACGTGTATTATTAGAATTTGTTTTCATGTCTATGTATATTACATACTGAGATATATTTAATAAACTTGAAAACTTGAAAGATTTTCTTCAAACTTTGCTGACATTTTCATATCAACTCGGCAATGTGTAACATCTATGCCGGCTCAATGTCAAGGTTACACTTGAAATTCAATTTCCAGACAATTTATGTTACCTTTTAAAACCATTTACTCATTGGAGGATTTCCTTCAATCGTTTCTCAAATGTTTTTATCAATATTAGAATATGCAGATCCATTTTATTACTGCTGTGTTGCCTCAATGTCAAGATTATACTTGTAGGTCAAATGCCTATTAATGTTGCAATCATGTAAGAGAAGACTTGTGACTTAAATTTGAATATATATTATCTTAAAGCAATAAAGCTATTTATCAAATCTTATAAAGCGATTATAGGTTTATATCGACGTTATCTTTCAAAGACAGTAGAGTATTTTCATTTCTTAAATGACAGTAAATTTGATATGTGTCAAGCGCGGTTATTTCTTGAATACATTTTTCAAGCAGATAAATCTAGTTTCACATTTGAAAGTAATATTGACAAATTGTTTTATACTGTAATTTTAAGTACCAGCTTAAGTAAATTAGGATACTATTCAGTGTAATGTTTAAGCCTTTAGCAACTAAATTCAGCTTATTCAAAACGAGTTCTTGTCACAATTTTCGTCCAGTGATAAGTTTCATAATTGTATGCTTTATAAGGGGTCAAATAATATAATTTCTTTTAAAGTTCTCCAATAACCATTAAAATAGAAAATAAAGCGAAATTCCTGAAGACCCCCAAACGACAAAATTGAAAATGTTGTAGGTTTGGTTTGATTGAGCCTTATCATAGACGGAATTGAAAAGTGAAAGCTACCACCCTTGCCCCTTAGCGCCAGTTCTAGCAATATTTAAAATAAAATGGCGAAGTATGGAATTCAGAAACATCCGCAGTTGTTTATACCATGGTATTCATGGAATCTTCAATCTGACATGTTAATGCCATTCCACGAAAAGTGGCGTATGGTCCCTAAATGCAATGAGAGGAACTAAATCAAATGGAATTTTTAAAGGGGTTAATAGGTTATGAAGGTTGAAGGTCAAATGTGACATTATTACAAATACTGGTGTTCAATCGAATTATTATCTAAAATATAGCATAGTATAGTTACTGTGTTTGTGCATGTCACACATGCATTAGATGAAGAAAAGTATGGATAGTTATATAATAAATTTGAGCAAAATTATTAGAAGTAGTGTATCTTAATATGGTAGCATAACGTTTGCTTGTACAGAATGATAAAATAAATCCTTTATTTCTTATAATTTTTCAGGATATCGGTGCGTGCTTGAGGAAACGCTATTTATTAGTTGCTAAAGAAGGTATTTATACATATGAAAAATAACTGATATCTGGAATATATGTCTTTTATTAATACGTTATTTATTAGCTATAGTGCTCTTAAATTGTCGTAATAAGAAATCAGGTGTAAGTCTACCAAGTGTTCTATTTTATTGATTTTTCAGGAAGGGGATACATAGTTGTTCAAAAATCAACTGTTGAAAATATAAACATATTGTTAACATTTAAAAAACCATTCCATGATTCTTAGGGAAAAAAAGATTAAACAAAGTCATATCATGTGTGTTTAATTTAGTGCTTTAATAATATTTAAACCCATCTTTTTTATTAAAAATAACTGAAAAATGGTACAAACAGTGAGTAACAATTATGCCACTTATTCCCCAGTTTACTCCAAATTACCCCCGTTTTTTATTCACAGAATCGGCAGGACTCATTAACCTTCAACTGAATGTTAAGTATTAATAATATCTGAAGTACAGCATATATCACAAAACCAACAAACGAAAAACATGATAAAGCATCAAATATATTTATTTACTCATATTTGTATCGATGAAGCACAAACGTTGCCATCAGAACGGTAGCCAGTCCATCATCTTCAAGAATATTTTAAAGGGCATGCTTTTCCGTGAGATATTGTTTAAATCATGCATTTGCAGCTGTATGTGCTATTAACTTATTTCATTTAGTCGACTAGAAAATAATTGGTTGGTTTATAAATTGTATTGTACGGTTATAATTTTACACAGTTTAAATGGATAATCTTATAATTATTTTCCTTGTAGATAAGTTTTCATTTACTTAACATGATTTGGTTGAAATAAGTGTCTATCCAGTGTTAATTTAAACACTCTTACAAAGGTCAATTGCGTTCTATCATTTATATTTACAACTCTAGAAAAGCAATTATCGAAAGACTTTCAGTTCAAGAGATTAATCATTTCACAATTTAATTTCCGAGGAATTTTTCACTTTGACATTTATCACTTCGACGTTGGTTCAATTCAAAGGCGACATTCTATATTCAAATAAGCGGAAATGCACGGCTCATTTATACAAAGTTGCAATTAATGTTTATAAAATTAAGGAAAATAAAGTTTTTCTTTAAGTATGATAATGTTTAAGTGAGCACTATTATATCTTAGTAAACATTGACAAACAAAATTTGATTAAAAATTGTAAAATCGTTTATATTATTCCGCAATAACACTGCCTTTAAAATTGCTTTTATATCTTTGATATAAAGAAAGCTTTTATGATTAAACTTGCAAGTTTCTGATAATATGAAGCATTGTTCTGATAAAATTAAAGCTGGGCCGCTCTGAAACATATAAAATATAAAACTAATAGATTACTGTATTTATTTTTGTTTTGTTAGGGTGAGCGCATATTTTGGGAAAATTTACTGTGCAATTTTTCAACCAAATATCCTACATAACTTGGTTTAAAGAAAACATAAAATAATTGAAAAGATAAAATAGGCTTTTGAAAAATGAGTGTGACAGTAAATGCGAAAATTAGAAAATATTTTAAAATAAATTTTAATATGTTAACAAATATGGTCTCTATATTCTCAATATTGCAAAAAGCCACATCGTACAATCTCATTAAAACAAAAAAATGATAGATAACTCTGTTATTTTAACAGAAAAGATTCAAAACAAAAAATTCTTACTGACTCTGTCAACATATGAGAGCTCTATATTTTTGTAAGCACTGAAGTGTACAAATTAGAAATATTACAGTTAAACGCATATATCCTCGTTCAAACTTATAAAAAGAAGTTTTGAATAAACTTGATATAAAAAGTATTCTGACAAGAGCAATGTTGAAGGAAAGAAGAGATTACTTATTGCAAGGAATTGAAATCAAATGAGTATGTGGATTGAATTAAAGGAGACAGTGAACGAGGTAAAATATCTCTGGAAAGTATTGCGAGAAATAGATCTTTGTAAACGCATTTGATAAATGAAGAAAATATGTAAAAGTTTCAATCAAAACTCTTTAAAAAGAATATTTTGCTGTACTGAATTTTCTGATATTTGTAATGTGTTTCTTTAGCATTTCCTTTTAAGCACCATATGTGTGTGAAATGATGTAATGTCAAATTCCAAATGTCAAAAATGTTGAGAACCATTTTCATATACGCAAAAATATCCCTGGCGTAATTGCTGTTTCAATAAAATGTATTTTCCTAACCTTTGTATTTTACTTTTGTACATATTCTATTATTTCTTAGCTGCATTTCTCATTGATATTCTGTAAACGGCCAAACACGTTTTTTCGCAGATTTTATCACTTAAATGTTTACTTATATGATTCGTGTACTTTACTCCCCATTTGCATTTATTTTTCCGTAAATCACAATTAAGATATCGTATTTTTTGTTTTTATTTGTTTTGCTTAACACTATGTTTAATCAAGTTAAAGAAGATTATTTTTTGCAGCGGAAACATAAAGCTACTTTATTTTTTGGGTTGATACGTTATACATCATAGAATTTTGTTAATTTTTAAAGAATCGTAAATGTTCAAGACGGAAATTTAAATCAAATTACTTGCTCCTATTTCCCAGCCTGCCTGAAATAAATTAATCTACTATTGTTATGCAATTATTTTGTGACTTCTAAAGGAATGTCTTATAGTTCCCATGTAAAATATTTCCTTCAATAGATTATTCAGTTGGAATTGCATTTCTTGTTATGTTATGGTTGCCTTGAACCGTGATACGTGGAGAATCGAAACATGTACTGTACAAATAAGTTTATGTTAAATTGACTAATAAACAACAAGGCTTGAACATAATTAAGTTATTTAATATAGTCGGCCTAGAATCTATATATGATAACTTACCAGAGATAACAAAGTATAGTGCTTGCTTGCATTTGTATATTGTCCTGTTTTTTTTTAATCATTAAAGACGCTCTTGTAGGAAATTTTATCTGGGTACAAACCAAAAGATTTGCATCAATCAAATCAAGTCTTTGGGCTTTATACATTTATAAAAGTGCATACTATTAATAATAATTTGACTTAGCGTTACTTACGTTAAGATTTCAAAGAAATTATGCAACGGTTACAAAATCGCATGTCAAATTTGTATACAATTTTCAATTGTTACAATACTTGAAAACGATTATTTTTAATTGTTACTCATAGTCGCATTCATCTTTAAAACGTGCATAGACTATACTATAAATGATGATAGGTATTACTAATAATGTATGAAATATACAAACAACGGGCTCCAGTAATATGATGATTATAGACATAATATTACATCAGTAAAGCTCAATTACACTGTTTCTCTCATAATATCAATGTGCGGGATTTTGTAATCGAAGATACCACGCTAAACCGTCTAGTTAGCATATAAAACTACTACTTTCAGATAAATCTGATTATATCGATTCAAAGCAAAATACCAAAAATCAAATGTTCATCGTATTAAACAGAATATCTTTAAGATGATGGCAAAAGTAGTTCTAGTATACAATCAAATTGTCCTAGTTTCCTTTTTTTCATGATTAAAAGGTCAATAAATGAACTGTATAATTCTTTTTCGTTTCGTCTCGTCATGTTTGTTCAATAATTGAGACCGCTCGCTCTATGTGTTTCTTGTCATGATTATATTAAAAAAAACCCATATCAATGGGTGTAATATTATGAATTTCTAAACATTATGTTTTTTTTTTAAATTTTAATTTAATAGACAAAAGCATGTTGATTGTATATACTTTTCAAAGAGTCCTTTATATGGTGTTTTATAAATTTGCTTACTGATTATACCAAATCTAGTTAATAATCTTCTTATCAACCATCTTGTACTGAAGTAAATGGCGATATACGGGATGTTGCATTTTCACCATGAAAATTTTTTTTAACGAACGAGAGTTTGAGTTCCACAGAAATAAACAACTTGTTATAAGCCAGCAGACATTTTTACAAAAAAACTTACGACAATATTTTATCGTAAGATAAATTTCCTTTTCACAAAAAATCTTAAGCAAAGGCTAAGTGCAAAATCTGTTGTAACTTTACGATAGTTGTGCTCCGTTCGTAAGTGTGATATTTTTTCTCTTAAGAGTAAAATATCGTGTATCTTTTATTTAAACAGAATCAAAACAAACAAAAATGGACAAATATATATTAAAAGCAAACAGTATGTTATAAATAATACAAATTGAGTTAAAAATTATTTTTCAACATAACATTTGTGACGTCATGACTTGATGACGTCATGGTGGAGAGGGTTATGAATAGTTGATATGTGAATACTATATTTCATATATACTCTTTGTTTCCAAATTTCTATAGAATTTATTCTTGATAACTAATGTTTTGTACAATTTTGTGGTTTCGATTCCATTGTCAGCATGTACTAGTGGCACCTTTTTATTTATAGATATCTATCTTAGCAATAACGTAGAAGACTTTGTTTCTGAATCCCTTAGATCCATACAATTATTTTCAATCAAGATAGAAAATATATCAGTGTCAATCATTTCTTTCTTCTTATTTTAACTTGATTGTGTTCAATACATATTTCAAGCTATTTATTACTTGATTTAAAACCGGAAACAAATATAGAGCATGTACATCAAAATCAAATGACCGTTGCTAGGGATGTTTTAATTGTAAGATTTTCTCGCATTAAGTGATTTTTTTACCTCATTATAATAAGATAAAATTTAAAATTCGAGTGGCTTTGTGAAAATGACTTAAGATTTAACTTACGATTATCGTAAGTCAAAATCTTAAGATAAATCGTAAGATTTTTTGTGAAAATGTCTGCCGTAAGTAATAAATATAACAAATATAGTTTGATTATAACACATACTATGTTTTTTTGTTTCTGTATGGTTTTTTAGTTTCATTTGTCATCTTATCGCTAATGAGCATTTTCCTAATTGTATAATTTAATTCTTTTTCTTAGGCGTAACATAATTGGAATTTATTGGTTTGGCAGTAATGCTGATAGAGTGTATTTCATTTCCTAGAAAATATTTAAGTAAAGTTATTTTATAAAACATAACACATTTCTTAAAAGTTTAAAAGAAATAATTTAATAATTTGAAAAATTAAAGCTGAACTCTTCTTTTATTTAACACAGGCAGGAAAAAAACCTTTGTCCATATATCATCCAAATAAACCAACAAATGTTTAGTATACATTCTCAGTTTGACTACATAACAGAAGATCTGAATATTTTACATTTGATTAAATATTAAGTTATTAATAAATATCAATGAAGATTGTCCCTTGTTTAGATTCCTAAGATCAGAAGACATAAACTACAACCTTTAGAATTGTCTTATGATTCAACAGCACTGAAATTGAAACCGTTCAATAACACTTAGGTTATTTCAATCAAAGATTTATTTCTTAGGCAACACAAATAGTTGTTTATCTATTTTCCTGTCAGTGCATATAGCAGCTAATTATTTTAAAGTGCTAAAAATAATTATTCAATGTTTAACTGTAAAATAATTGAAATACGAGGAGTGATTGATAAGATCATGGAAATGCTCTATTTCTGAAACCTGAAATACACAGAAACAGAAAAACAAATTGCATCACAACAGTTTACTCAAAATTGTTAAAGAGTTAAACTATTATTTAGATACATTGAATATTAAACTTTTTTCCGCGGAATGTGGGGTTTTTTGGAAACCCGCCAAGGGTTGACTTTTTGGTCACGTGCGTAACTAAAGGGTCCAAGTCTATTTTTTTGGTTACTTTTTCAAACTTAATTACCGGGGTGGGCATACTTTCATGAATATTTTCCCATTTTTCAAAAAAAGTCTACACTTTTACTTTAAGAGAGGATAGTTGCTCTCCTTACAGGGATTTTTCATTGTTTACATTTTTAAATTTTTTCAAAGCTTTCATATCATTAGGAAAACATAGGGTTTTTTTCCCCCATCTTTAATGTACTGGGTATTTTAAAATTTCTACTATTCATGGGTTTAAAATTCCCCACCCAATTTTTGGATCACCCTTTATTTGGGTTTGACGAAAATGCACTGTATTAAAACCCCATGTTTTTTTAAAACGAAACGGGAAAAAAAATTGATTAAAACCACCTAAACTTTCCGGTTTGTGGAAAATGATTCACGCTGAAAGTCAGTTGTGACGCCGTAAAAATGCGGTTAAAATTTCAACAGCACACAAGCTTGTTTTATGAATTTAGAAAAGCGTGCTTGAAGTCACTTAATAGTGGTTGATATGGATACAATTTTTCATTCAAAATATTAATTATCTATTCATGATGTTGATAATGAAATTTAAGTTATTTTACATGCATACATTAGTAAGAAGCAAGATTTGATAGATAACAGAAAAAAAAATCTTTACTGTTGTTACATTTTAAATGAAGTCAAAGGCTCCGAAGTTTGCTTCCAACAAACTCAGAAAAGCGAGTTGATGTAAATGTCTACTTTTATAGAAGAATAACCTCTAAATATTTTTTATCTCTCCAGTGTCATATCCCTTGAGTGTGTCTTAAGATTCATTGCGGAGAGTATTGTAAGAATAAAAAAAGACACAACAAATTGATGCCTTATATCCATATTCAGCGAACTTGCTCTATGTGCTTTATGTGTGCATGTTGAATTCATTTTAAAAATTATATCTTCAAATGAAACAGAATGACAGCAAAAGTAAGAAACTGAAAGAAGTATTCTAACATTATGCATCTACAACTACCTTGTCTGTACACCAGCATGAAAACGATGTTAATTTGAATTAAATATGTAATTCACTGATGTGGCCTTTTTTAAACTGTTACATGTAACTCGTAAGTAATATCCTTATTCCCGATGCAGAGAAATACATTGATCTTTCAACAGAATAATCTATGGTCTTTAATAGTGGATCTGTATTTGGAACGGCCTTCTTGATTATATTATATGTCTGCTACATCTGCAAACCAGCGTTTTTAAACGCTGTATACTGAGATATTATCACACACTGATGTATACTAATTGATAATCTCCTGTGGTGTATTTACATTTATGTATTTTAATACTTTGAATATGTTAAATTTATTTTTTCCTTGTTGAAGGCCTCATGGAAGATTGATATGTTTTGTTCAAATGAGTTTTCATATTAAATAAAGTCTTTATTATTATTATTTTTATTATTACTATTGTTACATGTAACTCGTAAGTAATATCCCTAAGCCCGATGCAGAGAAATCTCTCTTCGC